>NW_003852404.1:919085-922994 GCF_000181295.1 Otolemur garnettii
AAAAAAAAAAAAAAAAACTACTGTCACTCATCTAGTGTGATATTGGCCCAAAGACAAGTGTATAGATCAATGGAACAGAATAAGGAGCACCAAAATAGACCCCCACACATATGCCAATTGACCTTTGAAAAAGGTGGCAAATTAATGCTGAAACAACTGAGCATCCATATTTGAAAAAAATGGACTTTGGTGCTCATCATATATCTGAAAATTAACTCTAAATGGATGATGGATCTAAATGTGAAAGTTAAACTATGAAACTTGTAGGAGAGAACACAGGAGAGAGAACATTATGCACCTTAGGGTAAGGAAAGATTTCTTAGAACACAAAAAGCACTAATTATAAAAGGAAAACACTAATAAATTAGATTTAATCAAAATTTAAAACTTCTGCTATTTGAAACACATCTTTGAGAAAATAAAAAAACAAGACCCAGAGAAGGAGAAAATATTCACAATTGATATATTTGACAATGGACATGTATCCAGAACATATGAAGAACTCCTGTAACACAACTGTAAGAAGAAAAAAACCATATTTAAAACTTAGCAAAATATTTGAATAGACCAAGAATTCCACTCCTGGGCATTTATACAAAGAAAAAACTATATCCATATAATGCCTTATACATGAATGCACATAATTGCTCTGTGCATAATAGCCAAATGGTGGGAACAACCCAAATTTCCATTAACAGGGGAATGAATAAGTAAATTATGATCCACGTATATCCATGTCATAGAATACTACTCAGCAATAAAAAGAATGAACTGACATAATGCGACAGCATATATCAATCTCAAAATTATTACAGTTAGTGAAAATAGCCAGACACAGCATATAATTTGTATGATTTCATTTATATAAGATTCTAGAATAGTCACGTCTCATCTACATGGATAGAAAACAGACTAACAGTTACCCAGAGCTGAGACTGCAGGTGTCCTCAAACTATGGCCTGCAGGCCACATGTGGCCCGCTGAGGACATTTATTCAGTCCGCCAGGTGTTTTTGCCGCCGCTGCCTGTCCTGCTTAGCAGCCAATTTGTCCCAGGGCCCACAGTCCGGCCCTCCAGTGGTCTGGGGGACAGTGAACTGGCCCCCTGTTTAAAAAGTTTGAGGACCCCTGGCTGAGAGCAAGAGGGAAATTAACTACTATGAGGCATGAGGGAACTTTGAGCAGGGAAATGAAATGTTCTGTGTCTTGACTGTGCTAGTGGTTACTGGTTACATGGGTATAATCAATAACAATTGTCAAAACTCATCAAATTGTACACTTACAATTGGTGCAGTTTTACAAATTACACCTCAATGAGGTTAATTTTAAAAAACAACAAAGTGTTTATGATGGGTTTGCAATTTATTGGCTTGCCAATTTATTGTCTGTTTCCAGTTAGGGTGGGCTATGAAAAAGATTCTTGTGCAAGATTTGGAGAGTGGAAGTGCTATAGAAACTAGTTTGTAACTGACACTTCTTGTCACTTACCTTCTGGTTCACCTCGTTGGTGTGAGATAGTGGCTGCAATAGCTCCATCAAGGTTAGAGGCAACAATATGGGCTTTAGTCCATCCTCCCAGGCTTCAGCTTTTACTCGTGAGGTCAGACTTGTCTTTGCTCTCTCCAACTTTGCATCCATCTTTCCTTGCCAACTACTTGCCTTGTGAACTGGAATCTCCATCTTTAGATGCAACACTGCAACCTTACAGAGACTGTTTTACCAGCTCCTACATCTCAGATACCCTGACTTGATCATTACACAGTCTATATACATAACAAAAATATCCCATGTACCCCACACATATGTATAAATATTTGTATCACTAAATAAAATACATATAAGAAACAAAACTGTTGTGATTTGCACATGATATACTTAACATAATAGAATTGAAAAACTATCAGAACCTTGTTCAACAAGCTGTTAGATGTAAAATTCAAATACAAAATCAGTGGCCTTCTTTTATACCAACATCAAAAAATTATAAAATGTGATTTTTAAAATGATAACATAATGTTCTTTGAAATAAATCTATAATAACAAAAATATTTATAGGATGTTATGAAGAAAATTATATAAAAAATAAAATTATAGAATCTGGATGAAAGATATAAAAGATGGCAAATAAATGGAAAGAAATACCATATTTCTAGATGGGAATTTGCAACATCATGAAGATATAAAGTCTCCCAAAATTGATCTATAAATTCAATGTAGTTCCAGTCAAAATCTCAATGGGATCCTTCAAGGGAGCTTGACAATCTCAACTTAAAATTCATAAGAAAAGTAGAGGACCAAAAATAGCCAAGGCAGCCTTAAAAAGGAAAAGGGAAGATTTATCTTTCAGATATTAAACGTATTACAAAGCTATAGTAATTAAAAGTATTGTTATTTTGCACAAAGCTGGATTCATAGGCCATGGGAATAGAAGAGAGAGCTCAGAAACAAACCCACATATATTTTTAAATTTGGTACTTGACAAAAGTGACATTATAAATAGGTCTAGGAAGTATGAACTATTAATTAAATAGTGCTGAAATGATTTGCTAGATATGGGAAAAACTCTTTAAACATTATAATCAAACCTTACTCCATACAAAAGAAATAATTCTGGTTAATTAAAGACCTAAATGTGAAAAGCAAAACTTTGAAATGTTTTGATATACTAGACCATATTAAATTTTTTTAACTTTTATATGAAAAAGACATAAAAACAAAGTGACAAATCATAGTACATCTTTTTTTAAAGCTTTTATCTTTTAAATATTCATCTTGAAACATTTGTAAATGAAATTATATAATATCTTGAACTTCAAAATAACCCAGGAAACAAGGAGAGGGATTGTGAGGAGGCAGGGTGGAAGGCTAGGAAGTAAGTTGGGTATAAATCAAGCAATATATTGGCCAAGTAATTGCCAATATATTGCTGGGGTTATTATAATAATACATTTCTCTCCACTTTGGTATATACCTGTATTTAAAACTTTTCATTAACAATTGTTTTTAAAAAACAGACAGGGAAAGAAAGATAATGCTTAAGAACAAAGTCAAGATACAGACTGGGAGAATATTTTTGTAAGACATGTTGCTAACAAAGGATTGGTAATCTCAGCATATAAGGAACACTAATGTACTGATAAGAGCATGAGAATCAGCCCAATAAAGCAATGGCCAAAAGGTTTGAATGATCAGTTACAAAGAAACCCATATGGCAACATATGAAGTATGCTCAAAGGTCAATGGCTCTTATAATTACAAAAGTGGAATTTAAATATTATTTTACCATGAAATATTCTACACACTACAGATTGGCAAAACTTTAATTCATATGAATGTCTGACAAAACTAAGTGATGGTGAGGATCTAGAGCTATAAGACCCTTTAGATGAGTAATTTGGAGAGTCATTTGACTATACATAATAAAGTTGGTTATGTGTCTTTCGAATAACCCAAGATTCCATGTGTTCATATCCATCCTGGAAAAATTGTCCTGCCCTGTGCCTAAATAAACAGATACATATTGTTTATTGCAACACTGTAATTGTGAAACTAAGTGGGCAGAAATTTCACTTCTATCACTTTAGGAATGGATAAAATAAATAACAGTAGTAATTTTTCAGTGAATTCATATAGGTATGAGAATGATACATTCTTTTAAGATAGGCTTTTAAGATACTGGTTTTCTTTGGGAATGGAAAAAGGGTAGTGGAAGAGAATGAAGCTTTAGCTAAATAGAATATTTTATTTTGCTTTTTTTTTTTTTTTACAGTTCTTTGGGTTTTAATGAATGTATTCACCCAGGTTTCTCCCATCCTAATTAGGACATGAAGCATTTTAATTCTGCCCACATGAATCCCTGCCTTCTCTCAGAACTCACTCAGATGGAATTACACAGGATGTAGTCTCTCTT
>NW_003852404.1:933593-979320 GCF_000181295.1 Otolemur garnettii
AAGACCGCAGTTTTGCTCTGTGGTTCTTGAACCAAACCTACAGTACTGTTGGATGTATGTCTATTTTTGAGGCCATCTCTTCCTGAAGACTGTAGTTTGGGTATGGGTTCTTATCATACAAGACTTTCAAAGCTTCCAATTGCTTCTCAGTGAAAATGGTTCGTCTCCTGTGTGAATGCATCTAGTAGTTGCCTTTTGGAAGCTCCTCTGTGCCTGACATCTTCTGATCCAGATGAACTCCTCTGATCAGACCTAAGGATGAGAGGTTATTTTGCTTTATTGTATTTCATTTTGAGAAATAAAGCCACCAAGGCCAATGTTAATGTCTATTGTTTTGTGGTACAGGATATGTGTTGATTATTCTTTTTTGTATGTTTTTAATGTTTTGTAACAAGTTTTTTTTTAATTTTAGATTAATGTGAATGTATAGACAATTAGGTTACATTGTTTGCGTTTGTTAGGTAGAGTCCCAAGTTATAGTTGTGCCCTCACCCAGGAAGTATGCTATATATCCTTACATTGTGCTGTTAGGTGAGAACACACCTGTAACAAAATATTTTAAAAGCAACAGATCCTTTTTTGCCTTTTTTTTTTTTTGGCTTGGGCCAAGTTTGAACCCACCACCTCCAGCATATGGGGCTGGCACCTTACTCCTTTGAGCCACAGGCACCGTCCCAAAAGCAACAAATCTTTATGTTTTTAAATTTACATCAGGCCAATTCATAACTGGGGCTGTTTTGTCTTGTTTCCCATTAGACTATTTTGGTATAGTAAAAATATGGCCACAAAGTACACATTACTACAACACTTGGAATTTGCTAAATGTTTCTTTACAATAATTCATTCAGAAATATAAAGCTAAGGGCAATCTTTTACTTTATCTTCATTGCAGTAGGCCGTGTCTTCCCAAAATTCCTATCTTAAAATACCAGTACCCAATGTGATGGTACACGGAGGTGGGGCCTTTGGGAGGTGATTAGGTTGTGAGGGTGGAGCCCTCATGAGGTGGAATTAGTGTCCTTTATAAAACAGACCTCAGAGAGTTCTCTCACTCTCTGATACCTATAGATTTCTCTCTTTAGCACTGTGTTAAAAGCACCCCACAAATTTGATATTATATTTTTATTTTCATTCATTTAGGCTCTCTTCTTTGACCCTTTAGGATTTCTTGAAAGTATGTTGTTTAATGGTCAAATATTTGGGAAATTTTTCATTATCTTTCTATTCCTGGTTTCTACTTTTATTCCATTGTAGTCAGAGGAATACGCTCTCTGATGACAATCCATTTAAATTTATTGAAATTTATTTTGTGGGCCAGTGGCTCATGCCTATAATCCCAGCACTTTGGGAGGCCAAGGTGGGAAGATTGCTTGAGCTCAGAAGTTCAAGACTAGCTTGAGCAAGAGTGAAACCGAGGGCTCGGCACCTGTGGCTCAAGTGGCTAAGGCGCCAGCCACATACACCTAAGCTGGCGGGTTTGAATCCAGCCCCGGCCCACCAAACAACGACAGCTGCAACCAAAAAATAGCCAGGCTTTGTGGCGGGCACCTGTGGTCCCAGCTACTTGGGAGGCAGAGGCAGGAGAATCGCTTGAGCCCAGGAGTTGGAGGTTGCTGTGAGCTGTGATGCCACTGGCACTCTACTCAGGGGGACAGCTTGAGGCTCTGTCTCAAATAAAATAAAAGAAAAAGAGTGAAACTGAGATTCCATCTCTACTAAAAATAGAAAAAATCAACCGGGCACTGTGGTAGGCATCTATAGTCCCAAAAACTCAGGAGGCTAAGGCAGGAGGATCTCCTGGACCCAAGAATTTAAGGTTGCTATGAGCTAGGCTGATGCCGTGGCACTCCAGCCAGGGCAACAGAGCAAGACTTTGTCTCAAAAAAACAAAAACTTATTTTGTGATATATCATATATCAATCTTGGTGACTTTTAATGTGTGCACTTGAAGAGAATGCGTTGTTGGGCAGAATATTCTATATATGTTATGTTAAGTTGGTAGATGGCATTTTAAAAAAAAATTTAAGATTAATATTTAAGATTTATACGAGGGTAGTTTACATTTTTTTTTGTTTCTAAGGTTATTTTCAAGTTGTAGTTGAGCCCTTCACCCAGTGGGCATGCTGTGTACCCTTACATCGTGCACATTAGGTGAGAACTTGGCAATCACCCTCCCTCCTCTACTTTCCCCTTTCCCTCCTCTCCACTCCCCCTCACTAGAATATAATTATGTTTGTGTTTTTCTTTCATATGGGTGTGTAGTTGTTTATATATTGGTTTCATGCTAGTGTTGAGTACATTGAATGTTCTTGTGATACTTCACTAAGAAGAATGTGTTTCAGTTCCATCCAGGTAAATACAAAAGATGTAAAGTCTCCAGGTTGATGGTATTTAATTCCTCTATATTCTTACTGATTTTCTGTCTACTTGTTCTGTTAACTACTGAGAGAGGAGTGTTGAGAGCCTCGAATAACTGTGAATTTATCTATTTCTCCTTAAAGTTCTCTCGAGTTTTGCTTCACTTACTTTGAAGTTCTGCCGTTTGGTGCATGGCATTTAGAATTTATGTCTTCTTGATGAATCAACCCCTTTGACATGATGAAATGTTCCTCCTCATCTCTGATAGCATGTTTGGGGGCTTTGTTTTCAGCAAGGATCTGTTTGTAGTAAACTCTCTCACTCTCTGTCTGAAAAGGTCTTTTTTTGTGATAATATTCTTGACTAAATGACGATTTATTCATAGTTGGATATTGAATTCCAACCTGATAGCACTTATCTCTTAGCTCTGTAAAGATGTTATTCTATTATCTTTGGACCTTGAATTTTGCTGTTGCAATATCTCTTTTCAATTTAATTTTTTTAAGGTACTCTGTCATTTCTCTTTGATGGCTTTTAAGATCCTATCTTGGCTAGCTGTAGTGGCTCACGGCTATAATCCCATCACTTTGGGAGGGCATGGCAGGAGGGTCACTTGAGGCCAGGAGGTCAAGATCAGACTGGGCAACATAGCAAGACTATCTCTACAAAAAATAAAATCAGCAGGGCATAGTGGTGAGTGACTATACTCCCAACTACTCTGGAGGCTGACATCAGAGGATCACCTAAGCCCAAGAGTTTGAAGTTACAGTGAGATATGATCGTGCCACTACACTCCAGCCTGGGCAACAGAGTGAGAACTAGTCTCTTAAAAAAAATTAAGTGGTGATGCCCATGGCTCAGTGCGTAGGGCACAGGCCCCACATACTGAGGGTGGCAGGTTCAAACCCAGCCCCACCAAACTGCAACAAAAAATAGCTGGGCGTCGTAGTGGGCACCTGTAGTCCCAGCTACTCGGGAGGCTGAGGCAAGAGAATTGCATAAGCCCAGGAGTTGGAGGTTGCTATGAGCTGTGTGATGCCATGGCACTCTACCAAGGGTGATAAAGTAAAACTTTGTCTCTACCAAAAAAAAAAAAAAATTAAGATCTTCTCTTTAACTTTGGTATTTTGATGTTTCTTTGCAATGCATCTAGGTTTGGGTTTATTTTTATTTCGGAGCCATGTGTGGTGGCTCATGTCTGTAATCCTAACACTCTGAGAGGCCAAAGAGGGAGGATCCCTTGAGCTCAGGAGTTCAAAGCCAGGATAAGTAAGGGTGACACCCTAGTTCTACCAAAAGTAGAAAAATTATGCAGGCATTGAGTACCTGTAGCCCCAGCTACTTGGGAAACTGAGGCAGGAAGATCACTTGAACCCAGGATTTTGAAATTGCTGTGAACAAGGCTGATACTATGGCACCTTAGCCTGGGCAATAGAGTGAGACCCTGCTCAAAAAAAAAAAAGTTTATTTTTATTTTTCCTGATTGGTATGAATGTGCTTCTTAAAACTGGTATTTATGATATTAATCAATACAGAATAAATTGTCAGACATTATGTCTTAAAATATTGATTCTCCATCTCCCCACCATCCCCATAATCTTTCTAGTTTCTTTTTGGGGAGTTCCTGTTAGAGATATATGTGACTATCTCATTCTATCTTGGATAACCTCTTTTTCATATGCTCCATAAAGCATATATTCCATCTTTTTATCTTGCTGTGCTGCATTTTTAGATTTTTCAGATATATTCTCCATGTCAATGATTCTCTTCAGAAATGTTAAATGTGATTTAAAAGTCCACCAAGTTTTAGATTTCAATATTTATATATAATTTCTAGGAGATCCGTTTAGTTCAAAATCTGCTTTTTAAAAAAAATAGTTATCTGGGACTAAACGAAGTTGGTCATGCCTGTGTAATCTCAGCACTTTGGGAGGCCAAGGTGGGAGGATCACTTGAGGCCAGGAGCTCAAGACCATACTGGGTGACATAGCAAGCTTTTGTCTGTATGAAAAAAAATTTAAATATTAGCCAAACGGCTCGGCGCCTATAGCTCAACCAGCTAAGGCGCCAGCCACGTACACCTAAGGTGGCAGGTTCGAATCCCCAGCCCGGACCCGCCAAACAACGACAGCTGCAACCAAAAGATAGCCGGGTGTTGTGGCGGACGCCTGTGGTCCCAGCTACTTGGGAGGCGGAGGCAGGAGACTCGCTTGAGCCCAGGAGTTGGAGGTTGCTGTGAGCATGATGCCATGGCACTCTACCCAGGGGGACAGCTTGAGGCCCTGTCTCAAAAAAAAAAAAAAAAGATATATATATATATATATTAGCCAAACGTGGTGCTGCATGCCTGCAGTCTCAGCTACTCAGGATGTTGAGGCAGGAGGATCACTTGAGCCCGGGAGTTTAAGGTTGCAATGAACTATGATGATGCCACTGCACTCTAGCTCAGGTGACAGAGTAAGACCCTGTCTTAAAGAAACAAAAGCAAAATGGATTTAAAACATCCAGAAAATTTTATTTTCTCATTAATGAGAAATCCAGATTTAGGTGGCATTTGGGTCAGTTGCATTAGTGGCTCCTCAGTACCATTGTGAACTGTCCAGGGGTGGGGAACCTTTTCACATTAATTTAGCTGTAATCAAATAAGGCCGCATTCAAGAAACTTCAATTAGATATACTTAAAAATGACATTATTTTGTAAAAATCTAATTGCTATGTACTTAATAATTTCAAAAAGTGAAACTACTTGTTAATTTTAAAATTAACTAACCTCCAAATGCTTTGTTGTGTCTGCATTTTGCTAGAAAGTATTTGAACATTTGGTTGTGGCATAGAAGTCCGTAGTTTCAGTTGATCTTCTAAATGGCATCAGTCATTTGTGACCTTAAGGGCATCTTGATTTGGGTTAGGTAGGAGAATGAAAATTCATAACAATATGTGGTTGAAAAGCAAGAAAGCATTTGGGGACATGTTCCTGAAGGTGTGGATATTCTATTGCATTTTCCCATAGTTCTGTTGGATCTTTCTTAGCATCAAACAATGACTTGAAAAATGTCATCTACCTTGACTGAGAGCTCAAACAATTCCATTTGTAGTTTTTTAGGTGCCTTGGTGATATCAATCAGGTGAGGCTGAAATGCTAATTTGAGTGTGATGTCATGGTTCTGGAAGTCAGTGAACCTTTCATTGTATGTATTCTCCAATTAATAGGTCTACAACAGCTGTATAATCTTCCAATGATTTACATATATCATCCTGCTTATCAAGGACCTTTTCTAACTGGGGAAAATGTTCATCCTAAATTTCCTTTAGAAGAAATGTCTTGAAAAAAAGATAGCTTTTTTCCCCAAATGCTTGGTTTTTGTTTTTTGTTTTTTTTTTGCCACACATCCTATATAGACTTAGTTTTACTTTGCAAAGAAATATCCAAGTCATTTTGATTTGGCATGATATTATGCAGAAATGCTGCATATCTATAGAAATCTGCTTCCAATAATCCACATTGCTGATTCTGTTCTTCATAAAATTTAACTGACTGTCCTCACATAGATAAACTTTTGGCTAGCACCTATCCCTGAAAAAGCCAACCCATTTTAGAATGATATGGAAATCTGCGCTAAATAGCTCATTGTTTAACTTTAGCTTGTTGTGAAACTGGCAATGCTGTGTTGCATTTGCACAAGTATAGTTAGCAATAATTATAATTTGTTGCAAAGTATCACTTAAAATAGTAGCTTTAGCATAGAGATTTTGCTGATGCAAGATACAATGAAAAGAAATAAGAACATCTGGATCTGTTAATACTTTTTTAAAAACTGGACAGTAAACCCTTCATGTTTTCCTGTCATGGAAAGTGCACTGTCTGTATATACACTCACTAAATTTACACAAATTTAGTCCAATTTCATGACATTTATCTTGAAAGTTGTTGAAGATATATATTCCCCATGTTTTGTTCATAAGAGTGCCCAAAGTGAGTTGCCCAAACTCTTTACAGCAAAGGAAATCTTCTGTTATGAGCCAAATTAAATATGAAACCTGCACTGAGTCAGTAGTATTGGTTGATTCATCCAAAAGAATTGAATAATATATATATATATTCCTTTCGAAGTATTGCATGAAGTTGCTCTGTTAAGTCGAAAGCTAATTCATGTTGCTGATCAGTTTTAGTTCTCCTTGATCAGTTATGGATCTCCTTGAAAGAGGCAGTTGTCTGTACTTTGAAACGTTATAGGGTGTCTAAGCATTCTACAACTTCAACAATGCATTCTTTCATAATTTCTACATCACTAATGGCTTCCCTTTTTTTCCCCCTGAGTATATAAACTACTTTACAAGTTGTTTCAGTGGCATTATTTCCAGTTCTCTCTCTCTCTCTTTTTTTTTCAAGAGGCAGAGTCTCACTTTATCGCCCTTGGTAGAGGGCTGTGGCATCACACAGCTCACAGCAACCTCCAACTCCTGGGCTTAGGCGATTCTCTTGCCTCAGCCTCTCAAGGAGCTGGGACTACAGGCACCCGCTACAATGCCTGGCAATTTTTTTGTTGTTGTTGCAGTTTGGCCAGGGTGGGTTTGAACCCGCCACCCTCAGTATATGGGGCTGGCGCCCTACTCACTGAGCCACAGGCGCCACCCTATTTCCAGTTCTTATTTCTGCTTGAAAGAATGGCCTTTGCTTTTGCTTTTCATGTTTTAATTCCTGCAATATGACCTTTTGGACCTCTTCCTCTAATTTAAAATATTTATGGTCCCTCCAATCCCTGGAGGGATCACTTCTGTGGTTTATCTTACAAGGGTACAAGTGAACCTTTCTAAGAGTAGAATATGAACATTTTGGCACAATAACTAGGTAAACGACATGAAGGCTATGTTAACCAGTTTGATGAAATGTTTCAAATTGTATGTGAAAACACCACACTGTACCCCAGAAATGCAGTAATGTACATAGTTACCATTCAATAAAAAAAAAATAAATAAGTAAATAAATAAAAAATATTTGTGGTATTTGTGAGTGTTACACTGCTGAGAGCGTTTAATTTCTTTAATGTTGATATTTTAGTATCACAAAGCAAGCAAATGATCTTATCTTTAGCAGAAACAAGGTAATGTTGCGATTCCCAATCCTCACTTAATAATCTATTTTCTTCCTTCAACATTCTCTTGGTCTTCTTTGACATCTTGTATTGTTAAGCAGATAGAATTAAAAAATACTGTTGACCCTGTCTCTACTAAAAATAGAAAGAACTAGCCAGGTGTTGTGTAGTGGGCACATGTAGTCCCAGCTACTTAGGAGACTGAGGCAAGGAGATTGCCTGAGCCCAAGATCTTGAGATTGCTGAGAGCTTTGATGCCAGGGCACTCTACCCAAGGTGACAGAGTGAGGCTCTGTCTCAAAAAAAAAACAAAAACAAAAACAAACTGTTGCTCTATGCAACTACTCACAAATTCTACTTTAAAGAGAAAGAATGAATCACTGTCAAAAGCTGATAACAGACTGGTGTTCTTGACCCCCATAAACTCTCACCAACTAGCATTGTGTGGTGGTGGAGCAAGTCAGGTATAGGAAGTTAAAAGTAAATTATGAGCATAGCAGCTGTCAATTTAGCCCTTACAGCTGTAATTTGTTACTAATTGTGTTGATCAGCCTGGGAGGATTATTTCATTGAAACTCATTTTTTTTTTTCAGAGATAGAGTCTCATTTTGTCACCCTCGGTAGAATGAAAGTCATTTTTTTCCTCTGGTGTTTTAAATGAGTTCATTTAAAAAAATAAAATAAAAATATAAAGGATGAACAAAAATGTACTAAATATTGAAAATGTAATAAAAATAGAATTGTTCAGTAAAATTCCGATTCAGTAAAAAGGCTGCACTTAAGGACCTCGAGGGCCACATGGCCTATCTAGGAAAGGAGTTAGAAATTTCCTGTATGGGCTTGAATTTGTTGGCCTGAGTCTATTGGAGAAGGCTGGCAGCTGTTGTATTTGTCTTCCAAAGGTGTCACTCAGGTCATCAGATGCCATAGAAAGAGCTCCAGCTTGAATGCTTAATTTAAGCATAAACTTCTTTTCTAAAAATCTTGATTTGTAATAGGCCAAAGATAGAAGCAACCGACGTGTACATAGATGGGTTGAATGGACAAACAAAATGTGGCATATCTACATAATGGAATATTATTCAGCCCTACAAAGGAAGGATCCTGTCATGTGCTACAACATATACAAACCTTGAGGACGTTATGGTAAGTGAAATAAGCCAGTCACAAAAGGACAAATACTGCATTATTTCACCTATATGAAATACCTAGAATAATCATACTTACAGAGACAGAAAATAAAAGCATGGCTGCCAGAGGCAGGGAGAGGGGAGGCAAAGGAGAATTGTTGCTCAATGGGTGCAGACTTTCAGTTTTGCAAGATGAAAAAGTTCTGAAGATCGGTTGTACAACAAGGTGAATGTACTTAACACCACTGAACTGTACACTTAAAAATGCTTAAGATGGCAAATTTTATGCATTGTATGTTTTACCACCATTAAATTGTTTCTAAAAGGGGAAAGAAAAAAAATCTTGATTTCAGTTTTAGATGGTCAATACACATACACACACATGGTACCAAAATTAGAAAGTGAGAAAGGGCATACAACGTTTTCACTATGGGCCTTCCCCTAGTCTTTTTTCCTGTCTCACAACCATCCAGTGCATCTCCCCTTGGGCATCAATCAATAACAACTTGGTTGTGTGTCCTTCCAAAGGTATTCTATGAGTCATTCTTTTGAATAGCTGCATGCTATTTCATTGTACATATGCACCACACTTTCACCATGCCCTGAAGGGTGATCATTTGTTGTATCTAGCTTGACATTTCTTTGAATTAACATCTTTTAGTTAAAAATATACACGCTATTAGGTGTTTCTTTATTTTACATACTCCTTATTTTAATTATACTCATTTTGATAGGGAATATATCCACACGGTTCAAAATACAGAAAGCATAAGAAGATAAACAAAACGTCACCCTTCTACTGCTCTCTCCCAGATCAACATACAGTAGAACCTCTGTAAGTTGACCATAACAAGGGACTACAACAAACTGGTCAACATACGGAGGTGGTCGGGCAGTGCCTGTGGCTCAGTGAGTAGGGTGCCAGCCCCATATACCAAGGGCGGAGGGTTCGAACCCAGCCCTGGCCAAACCGCAACAACAAAATAGCCAGGCATTGTGGTAGGCGCCTATAGTCCCAGCTCCTCAGGAGGCTGAGGCAAGAGAATCGCCTAAGCTGGAGGTTGCTGTGAGCTGTGATGCCATAGCACGCTACCAAGTGTGATGAAGTGAGACTCTGCCTCTAAAAAAAAAATATGGGGGTAGTCAACATAAGGAACTCTCATTGCATACATGTGGTGCATGTCTGGTCTATGAAAATTAGGTCTACTTAAGGAAGTGGTCAATGTAGGGAGATGATAACTATGGAGGTTCTGCTGTATCTCCTTCTGTGTCTGCTCTTTGTCAGCTCTGCTCTCTACCACAGGAAACTGTTTCCCAGGTTTCTTTGCCTGGTGGCTCTGGCTTGCTTCAGGCAATGAGGGAAGGCCAGGCACTAGTATAAATGGGAGGGTGGGAAGAGGGTAGAGTTCTCCTCTCTTTTCCCCTCATGCCTTGAGTAGTACATTGTCTTTCAACCTTTTTTTAATCTCATGGTACACTTGAACCTATAGTTAAACTTCCATGGCACACTTAAATTATGTTGATAAAAAAGAGTTAAAAATAGAATCTATTTACTGTGCTTCAAACTTCTTTCAAAAATAATTTAATTGATTCACCTCCGGAGGGAGAAAGAGAGGGATGTGGGGTGAGCAGAATGGAAACAGACTATAATCCCATGGAGCTAAGCAGTATGTCAGGATATGAAGAAGGTTCAGAACTTAATGCTTTTGAAGGAGCTGATGTGAAAGACATGAGGCTGGAAGTTGAAGCAGTTGTAGATGATATTCTCCTTGCTGTTAACAACATGTTTGTCTCAACAAGTCTGTGCTGTGCAGATGATGTGGCCTATGTCAATGTGGAAACAAAGGACAGGAATAGATAGGACCTGGAGCTCACTGAAGCAGGACTTAAGGAGCTAGGTTATGCTTTTGACCAGGTGGACTATCATTTGCAGACTCCCTACCATGAAACAGTCTAATCTTTGTTGGATATGCTCAGCCCTGCCTACTGGGAAGCATTTGGAAACACACTCCTTCAAAAACTGAAAGCTTGGTAAAGGGATGGACAGTCATGACTTAGCATTTTTCTTTTAGAGAGGACTGGTGCTGCTACAGAATGTTGACAGAAAACTTGAAATTGTTTGCATATGGTCATAGAAAGTAGATATTTGGTTTTGTGTCTTTATGACTTGCCTCAAATGTAGGCTTTTGACTCACATGATTATTGAATAATGAATTGGCTTTGTTTCTGGTTCACTAAAGGAATTCTGAGGCCACTGCTGTGACACCAACATTAAGACATTCACATTTCTTCATATACTATGTCTGTATTTCAAATCCTAGTCAGTATTTTTATTACAGGGCTTTGATGCTACCAGCACTCTCTTTTACATAGGAAATTCTAAATTTGCACAGTAATATAGGAATTAGAATTATCTAACTATAAACTTTGATTCAGCCTGCTAAATCAGGGGTTCACTACTACCGTGTTTCCCCGAAAATAAGACCTACCCAAAAAATAAGCCCAAGCAGGATTTCTATGCATTTGTTAAATATAAACCCTACCCTGTAATAAGACCATCACTAGGTAAGATACGCTAAGATACGCTGCATAGCCATGCCATGCATTTCAGTGCTGAGCAGTAAGGAAGACTGGAATACCTTTTATCTGCCACAACTTCTTTCTCCGAGTCGTTCCCACTTGCGCGGGTGCATGTGTGGTAACCACCGTCACAGGCATCCTATTGTGCACGTGCGAACAGCTAGGGGAAAGGAGTTCATGCATCACTAGCACTAGCCCCAACAACAAGGTTGACTCCCTCTGTCAGGTTCCAGAAGAAGATGACTTAACTGTATTTGAATAAATGTAGATTGTTGTATTATACTTAATAAAAATAAGACATCCCCTGACAATAAGCCCTAGTGTGTCTTCTTGAGAAAAAATAAATGTAAGACAGTGTCTTATTTTCAGGGAAACACAGTAGCTTGGACTGACATCATAGTAACTATTTTGCTACTAGCCTTACTGGAAACAAATTATCAACTGGTTTCCCCAGCACAAATTTGGAAATTCACTGCTTCATTTTATTTGCTTTACTAATAGGAATTGATAAAATGAATTAATTACATATTACATAACTAGTAGTAAGTGAGAAACAGGGACTGAAATAGTTCTACATTCCGTATTTGCAACAACCAGCCAACTGAGCAGAGAAAAACTGTTAGCAAATGCATGTACTAATTACTCATTTCTAAGGTATCCAAGCACATAGGCAAATACAGGAACAGTCTCCATTTCTTTTCTTTCTTTTTTTTTAGAGACAGTCTCACTTTATTGCCCTCGGTAGAGTGCTGTGGTGTCACAGTTCACAGCAACCTCCAACTCCTGGGCTTAGGCGATTCTCTTTCCTCAGCCTCCTGAGTAGCTGGGACTACAGGCACCCACCACAACACCCAGCTATTTTTTTGTTGCAGTTTGGCCAGGGCTGTGTTCGAAGCCACCACACTTGGTATATGGGTAGGATGACCAGACGTCCCGATTTTGGTGGGACAGTCCCACTTTTCAACAATCTGTCACGCGCCCTGCGGCGTTTTAAAAAAGTCCCGATCTTTGGAAAGAATGCACGAACGGGCTGGAGAACAAGAAGGGAATATACAGTTTTCAGCCGCCATATGGCTATTTCACCAGAATATGAGTTTTATATTATTTTTGTTAATTTTATAATGTTAAACTGTAATAAATAATTGCTGAGAAGTGATTATCGAGAACTGCTTATCAAAGTTTGCATTGTTTTTTTTTTTTTTTTTTGCAATTTTTGGCCAGGGCTGGGTTTGAACCCGCCACCTCCAGCTTATGGGACTGGCACCCTACCCTTTTGAGCCACAGGTGCCACCGAAAGTTTGCATTGTTGTCAGGCCCTGCCTGCCCCGTCCCCTGCCCATCCCCAGTCCCTGCTCCACCCCTGCTCCACCCCCGCTCCACCACCCCCTCATGTTGTCCCGCCTTACAGATGTTAAAATCTGGTCACTGTATATATGGGGCTGGTGCCCTACTCACTGAGCCACAGGCACCGCCCTACCAAAAATAAATTCTTTTTTTTTTTTGACCAGGGTTAGGTTTGAACCCACCACCTCTGGCATATGGGGCTGGTGCCCTGCTCCTTTGAGCCACAGGTGCCACCCCCACAAAAATAAATTCTTGATAGTTGTGGGACCAGAACTTGGAGAGTTCCAGGGAAACAGGATGTTAATTTCATCTTCTTTTATTTTGCGTATGAAAATACAGTAAAAATAATTTCACATGAACAATACAATTTTACATCATTAAATTTTCTTTAAAAATTCAGTATTTTTAAAGGGTCTGACATGTAGACAAGCAAGTGAAGGCAAAAGGGCAGGCCTCTATAATTACCTTGAGTTTTTTGAAAAATTCAAGTACTACTAGGTTACCAGAATTTAAGAGTTTTGGTGGATTCTCTTGACTGTGAATTAGCACAATGATTATACACTGATGATGACCAATTTTCCCATTGAATGATTAAAAAAAAATCTCTAAGTATACAAAACCTACTGCAACTCTCTGCTCTGGGAAGAATGTGAAGTTCATATATAAAGAGTATGCCAGTGAATGCTTGAGAATAGGTTCTATAAGTGCTAAGAGGCACAAATTGATTTGGTTTTGAAAGCATCGTGTAGATTTGCACATTAAAATTTTATTACTGAAAGCTTTGAATTCTTTTGCCTCTTCAAGAAATCGTATGGACTGGCCCAAGAACTGCCTATTATCACCACTTAAAATGTAAGCCCTTGGGGTCAATATGATTTCTGGAAATAAAATAAGTATGAGAAAGAGTATGATTACTGGCTATTATCCCTAGGGCCATGGTGGACAAACTTTTCCTGTGAAGTGCCAGACAGCACATATTTTAGTTGTGATGAGTTATGCAGTCTCTGTCACTACTATTCAACTCCACTGTTTAAGTGCTAAAATAGCCATAGCTATACTTAAACAAATGAGTATGGCTGTGCTCAAATAAAACTTTATCTACAAAAAGGGCAACAACAGAATTTTTACAAAAGGCTGTAGTTTACAAACCCATGCCCTAGAGCAGTGATTTTCAGCTGGTGTGCCCTGAGAGGATGTTAGTTGTGCCCTAAACATTTTTAAAGATCATTAATTAAATTATTTTCCAAAGAAATTCAAAGTATGGCAAGTATATTCTTTTTTTTCCCACTCTTTTTTTTATCAACATAACTTAACTGTGCTGTGAAAGTTTAACTACAGGTTCAAGTGTGCTGTGAGATTAAAAAAGGTTGAAAAACGCTACTCTATAGTAAAATCAGAGTCCTAGCAGTGCACCATCACCTCAAGCCATGAAGTACATCATAGCCTTTGGTGCACTGGTTCTCTTTGACCTGAGCCAAACTCTTCCATGGGACAGCCATAACACCTGAAATGACTTTTTCTGGTGATAGCTTGGATACACTTGCTCCTTAGCCCATGGATCATTTGGATGAGAGTAAGCACATAGGAAATGTGGATATGATGTCCTTCAGAGAATTTGGGGAATCTCTGGAATGTCATTTATGACAGAAGGTTAGAGAGTGAGAGAACAAAAGCAACAAAACCAGAGACCTCTGGCATGATTGGTCCCTGAGGTGGATTGTTTGCAAAGATGGCTGCTAACTTCCCTCCCAATCCCTCATTCACTTAAGTGTTGTCTATTCCTACTACACTTCTCATCAAGTAGTGAGATCTATCTATTTCCCTTCCCTTGAAAATGGGCTGACTTTGGGACTTGCTTTGGTCATTAGAAGATGGCAGAAGGCCTAAGCTTTAAGAGATTTGGCAGCTTCAATTGTAACTCTCTTCAGCTGTTACATATGAAGTTGGGCAATTATGTTTGCAAACTCACCTTAGAAAAAGTGCTATGTACTTCATTACTGAATATAACTATGGTCACCTTCAAAGTACTCCCCTTGGGAAACTATGTGCCTACTCCACCCTTCAAAGCATGTTTTCTAGAATGAGTTTGTAAACTTAATTGTCTGACCTTGTAATGAAGCTTGGCCTAGACTTCCAAATAATGAGTGACCACATGGAGGGAGAGAGAGATCAGATGGAGGAGAACTCAGATGACCAATCATTCCTGCCCCTGGGGTAGAGGTGACAGACATGAGTGAGGCCATTTTGGATGTTCCAGCTTTCGCCAAATTCTCAGTTCAAGGTAGCCAAATAAATGATCCCAAATGACATCATATGTCATCCCTGCCAATCTCCAGCCAAACTTCAGAGTTGTGAACAAATAAATGATTATTGTTTTAAGCAATCAATTTTGGGGATGGTTTGTTATATGATAATAGTTTATTTACCCCATGACCCAATAACAGGGGACTCACATTGGGGAACTCCTGGTCTGAGGATCTCCTAATATTTGACTTTCTGTCCTTTACAGAATCCATAATTAGCAACTCTTTAATCTAGCCTTCAAGGCTCTCCGTTGCTTGGCTTTTCTTTACTTTTTCATCGCCATCTCTGTCTCTCTAGAAGGAAACTCTCCTTCTAGAGAATAGTGCAGTATAGTTATTAGGAGTACTGACTCTGGAGACAGATTGCCTGTCATTAGCTAGCTGTGTGACCTCGGTCAAGTTACTTAACCTATCTGTGCTTAGTTTCTTCGTATGAAAGATGAAATAATAACAATCCTTACTTCACGTGTTGTGGTGGTGAACATATGTTACTATTTATAAAGCATTTAGAGCAGTACCTGGCACTGTGACATATATGATTTTGGAACCCTCTGCTTAGCATATTCCCTCCTGCCAAGGTGTCCCTCTATGCACCTCTTTTTTTTCTCCTTCTCTCTCAGCCCACCTGGAGTGCCCCCTTTTGCATGGAGCCTCCTGATGCAATAGCTCTCACTCACCTAGGTCTTCCTTCTCTAATTTCCTGTCTGGGACACTCATTTGACAGTTAGGCTTTGTGATTCTGTGGTCTCTGAACAGTGCAGGGATTTCATTCTACCTCTTAAAGGCAGGGACTGTTGTCTAAGATGTCAACAACCATATTGCTTCCCCTGAAGTGCACACAGATTTTCTTGAAATGAAAAACAGAGTGCAATATTAATGCAGATGCTACCCCAGTGGCCATGCTTTGGGATGAGTAGGACTAAAGTTGCTGACCTTGGAGGCCTAACCCACTTGACAGGTGCCAGGCAGTCGGCGGTGAAAGATAGGGTGGGTCCTTCTTTCACTGCAAGTGATATAGACCTTCTATATATAGGCTGCCTATGCCCAATTCTTTGTACTGCCACTTAGCTTGGCAACGTTGGACAAGTACTTACCTTACCTCTTCAGTCTCCTCATCTGTAAAATGAGGAATTGAATAATAGTATTCTCTCCATGAGGTTGTTATAGGATTTAACAGCTTATATTTCTGGCCAAACATGGTGGCTCATGCCTGTAATTCTAGCATTCTGGGAAGCTGAGGTGGGAGGATCACTTGAAGTCAGGAGTTGAACATCAGCCTTTTCAAGAGCAAGAGCCCATCTCCACAAAAAATAGAAAAATTAGCTGGGTATGGTGGCTAATGCCTGTAGTTCCAGCTATCTGGGAGGCTGAGGCAGGAGGATTGCTTGAACCCAGGAGTTTGAGCTTGCTGTAAGCTATGACGATGCCACTGCTCTCTAGACCTGGTGACAGAGCAAGACCCTTTCCTCCAAAAACAAACAAACAAACAAACAGATTATATTTCTAAAACCCTCAGAATAATGCCTGGCACAAGAAAATGCTTTGTAAATGTGAAACATTTTTTTTTCTGTCATCATTAAGGATTTCAGTTTCCACAAGCTGCTGTCAACTCTATCTCCTGATGATCTGACCACTGAAGACCATGTGTCTGCACTTGTCTGCCACTCAAATCATCCCACCCAGGTATGGCCCCTACAGCTTGTGTGAGCAACATGACTTAAGGAGGGACTGCCCTAGGAACATCCTAGTTGGCCATTCCTGGGCTGTTAACCCAGCACTAGGGGAGAAAACTAGATTTATATTTGAACTGTATCATTTTAGCCCTTTGTAGAGTTGCTTTTATTGGACTGTGCTTTTGCATTATACCTTCAGTCTACACTTCAGAATATTGTAAAGAATAGGCTCATAAACTATTGACTTCCCTATAAAGATGCCATTGAAGAGATTAATTTCATTTCAGCATCCTCTGTATAGGGAGAACTTTCATGTTTCGTTACTAAGAATAATTGCTCTTTTCTTGCAGTTTTTCACTGTATGACCCTGTGAAATACATGATGATTATATTTTACTCTTTACCTGCCAAATTTGTGGCCCTATAGTAAGTGGACAGATTCTTACAAGGTATCTTGGAAGGCTCTAACCTAACTCCTTGCTCATTTATGTTTTTCTAACCTCATTTCACTTTCCCCTGATCATTTTGCTTAATTTAAAGAAATTGCAATCCAACTCCAATCCATGGGTTGAACTGAAGGAAGGTAAAAATAAAAAATTTAAAAAGTCCTACTTAAGATAATTTTCAACTAATAGCTTTTAAAAATAAGTGCAAAAATATGAATTCTGTAATTTTAGAAATAATGTAAGTAACTTATCTATGAGTTTCTCCTTGGCCAAGGTAGCCATATAAATGACCAAATGACATCACATGTCATCCCTGCCAATCTGAGTTGTTAAACAAACTTAAAAGATTTGAGCTAGAAAGTGAAAGAAGGTACCTACTGGTTCTTGTTTTCAGGCTCAAAAGACCTATTGCCATAAAACCTACTATAATATCACAGCCACCACTACCACTGAGTACCTACTTTGTGTTAGGAACTCTAAAAGGTGCATTTTATTCATGAACAGGTGCTCTATTGGATATATTCAGTAAATAAAAAATATTCTAGATACTAGAGTCCTGGGATACAATAAAGACAGATAAGATCTCTGCTTTCACAGTTATTTAATGGAATTGTCTTTCATAGTGAATTTCTAATTGCCTGCCTTTGAGCAAGTCATCTTTTTACTATGAGCTCTAGAGAACCTGGTGATGATGATGAAGATGAGGATGCCAGCTTACATTTATTGACTACATACTATATCCCAGGCATTATTCTAAGTGCTTTCCATGTATTAGTTCACTGACTCCTCAGACAGTTCTATGAGGTATGTGCTAATGTTAACTCCATTTTATACATTATGAAAGTAAGGCACAGGGCAGTGCCTCTGGCTCAGTGAGCAGGGCACTGGCCTCATATACCGAGGGTGGCAGGTTTGAACCCGGCCCTGGCCAAACTGCAACAAAAAATAGCCAGCCATTGTGGCAGGCACCTGTAGTCCCAGCTATTTGGGAGGCTGAGGCAAGAGAATCGCCTAAGCCCAGAAGCTAGAGTTTGCTGTGAGCTGTGACACCACGGCACTCTACCAAGGATGACAAAGTGAGACTCTGTCTCTAAAAAAAAAGAAAGAAAGAAAGAAAAGAAACTAAGGCATGGAAGGGTCACATCAAGGTTTCTCAACCTGTTGGCACTATTAACATTTTGGGCCACATGATTCTTTGCAGCAGGGGGCGGTCCTGTGCATCGTAGAATGTTGTGCAGTATCCCTGGCCTCTACCTATAACTAAATGCCAGAAACAACTTCCCTTCTCCCCTAGTTGTGACAATGAAAACATATCCAGACGTTGCCAAATGTCCCTTGAGGGGCAAAACTGCCTCCAGGTTGAGAATCACTGGGTTAGATGATTTGACCAAATTCACACAACTTGTATGCCTCAGAGCTGAAAGTCAACCTGGCATTCTGACTCCAGAATCTGAGATATTAGCAACACTAAATTCTAGGTGTGACCATATCACTCATAATTATAATTTTCAGAAGTAGAGATATGAGGCTCTAAGCCTCTGAAAATGGTAGACATAGCATTGATGTTGAGATTTGACAATTACTAGCATTTTCATGATCTTGTGTGTATTGGTCAGGGTCCCAGCAGGAAACAAAGGCATCCTCGAATTAAGATAATTCAAAGAGGGGGTTACAACAGTGTAGAGCAGGAAGTAGGGAAGCCATAGGGAGAGTATAGTCCCCTACGACTCTTAACAGTAGAGAGCCTTTACTGCTTCTATGCCCAATGAGATGAGAAAGCAAGAGAGAGAGAGAGAGAGGCCAACCTTGAGAACAGCATGATTTTCTGTCATCCCAGTTGACCCTCAGAAGAATGACAGGAGAATAATACCATGACTTGACTCTCCTTCCTCTCTCTGATCTTCTTCTGGGGCTGCTCATTGGCTAAATCTTGCTGGAAGCCAAAGAACAATGGTGTCCACTAATTGTGCTCCACTAAGGTCAGTGTCCTTGGTAAAGAGCAGAGGAAGGTGGGTGGAGACAGATAACCTGCCACACTGCAGGAACCTTTCCCATAGAATGTCCATCTATTGGCTTTGAGATTTTAAGTGTTATTCCATAAAATTTACAGATTTGTAATTTTCTTGGTGAGAAGTCAGTTTCGTCTAGTACCTTTATATTAACTTTCCGTGACCTCCAATGTTTATAGTTGGTTAACTAACTTTGTGTAGAATTTGAGGGGAGCAAAAGAAAATTATTGTAATATCTTCTTTGGAAAGATATCATGAAGATGCATCTGCTACAGAAACATTGGAATAGTCACTGCCTTTTGCCTTTAATTTTTAAAACTGTAACTGAGACATAATGTTCATTATTATGTGTTTATGTTGGCAGAGATTCAAATATGAAAATTCTTTTCTAAGCAGTTCTTTGAAATATTTACTTCAAACTTTTTGTCATGACACCAATTGATTAAACTTTCATTTTAAGGAGTTGTTGATATATAATGTGCCTGAATTGGCATTCTTTCCACAGGTCTTTTAAAGATCATGTCTACACAACAAAAAATGGCCTGTCATAGGAGGATCACTTGAGGATAGGAGTTTCAGATTGACCTGGGCAACATAGCAAGAACCTATTGTTATGTTGTCTCTATCAACAATCCCCCAGCAAAACAACCTAACCAAACCAAAAAAAAAAAAATGGCCTGTCAATTCAGTGAGATCAACTCAATTAATGGAAAAAAAAACACTGCTAAAAAGTTGATTATGTGGCATCCCATGTGTGAAACAGTTCTTCGATTGACCATAATTTTTATTTTTCTCACAGTGGATTTTGGCACTATTGTGCAAAGCTTGGCTAAGTCTCTTTCCAGCCCACCCTTGTGTGCTTCTGTCTTCTTCTCCGTCCCTTCTGTTATGTTCCTTATACACCATGAATGCCAAGCCTTGCCCTGAACTGTATGCTCTAGAGACAGAATCTTGGAGTTGAAAGTGCCATTAGTAGCCACCTAGTTCATTTTCCCTCCCGGGGTACCCTTGCATGTAACATCTCTAACAGATGGCCACCCAGTCTGTGTTCTAACATCATTAGGACAGGAAACCCTCTGCTTTGCAAGGCAGCTTGTTCCACCATGGGCAAGCTTCTACTTCTGAACAGGTTGTTTTTCTAAAGAGCTAAAATCCACTTTTCTCTCATTTTCACTCATTAGGGTAAAGGCAGTAGAGGCAGTGGTTAAATTTTCAGTTCTGGCCAGACGTGGTGGCTCACACCTGTAATGCTAGCACTCTGGGATGCTGAGTGGGGGGGGGGTCGCATGAGATCAGGAGTCTGAGCCCACCCTGAGCAAGAATGAGACCCTCGTCTCTACTAAAAATAGAAAAATTAGCTGGGCATGGTGATACATATCTGTAGTCCCATTTACTCGGGAGGCTGAGGCAGGAGATCTCCTGAGCCCAGGAGTTGGAGATTGCAGTCAGCTATAACAATGTCACTGCACTCTACCTGGGGCAACAGGGTAAGACTCTGTCTCAAGAAACAACAGGCTCAGCGCCCATAGCTCAGTGGGTAGGGTGCTGGCCACATACATGGGGGCCGGCAGGTTCGAACCCGGCCCAGGCCTGCTAAACAACAATGACAACAACAACAAAAATAGCCAGGCATTGAGGTGAGTGCCTGTAGTCCTGGCTACTTGGGAAGCTGAAGCAAGAGAATCGCTTAAGCCCAAGAGTTTGAGGTTGCTGTGAGCAGTGACCTCCAGCACTCTACCTACCAAAGGCAACATAGTGAGACTCTGTCTCAAAAACAAAAAAGAAAGAAAGAAACAAACAACAACAAAAAAGTAATCTCAGTTCTAAGCCAGACTGCCTTTGTTCATGTTCCTGTCCTCCCACTTACCATCTGTGTGTCCTTGTGCAAGTTATTTAACTTTCTAAGCTGGTTTGTTTCTCTGTAAAATGGTGATAACAGAACAGTGGTGGCTGTGCATTGAATCAATTTAGCCAAGTGGGAACTAAAGCTTCCAGAATTCTCTTCCTTGCTTGGTCTTGGGTTAGGGTTGGCCACCAGAGAAATCAGAGGGCAGAAGGAAAGCAGGAAAGAGGCTGTTTGGCCAGTGCTATTGCAGTTCCCCTACATAGGCATCCAGGCATCCTCAAACAACAGCCCGCGGGCCACATTCAGCCCGCCTAGGACATTTATCTGGCCTGCCGAGTGTTTTTGCCGCCGCTGCCTGTCCTGCTTAGCAGCCAACTTATCCTGGGGCCTGCATTCCGGCCCTCCAATGGTCTGAGGGACAGTGAACTGGGCACCTGCTTAAAAGTTTGAGGACCCCTGGTAAACTTTCTGGCTTGCATCATTCCTATGGGGCAGCAACTGGCCCTGCAGCTCCCCCAGCCCCAACCAACTCTTCTCCATCAGCATCTCCGAATCCTGGGCCAACTCGGTGAAGTTTCATGGCAAAGTGTACCAGTTTTTCTGCAGGCCACCACCACCTTCAAAGTCAGAGGCTTAGAGACGACATGAGATTGCCAAAGGTTCCGGTATGATACCAGTGTAACCAGTATGAGGTCTGATGAGAGACAGATGTGGTTTTCAGCTCTTTGTCCTCTTCCACTTCATGCCCATCTTCCCTTCCCAGCTGTAGAGGCTGACTTCAGCCCCAAAACCAGACACAGAAGCGGAAGGTGCTGCGTAAACTGTACAGCCCCCACTATGAGTAAGGTCTAATCCCTGGAATAAACCTTATATATTACCCACAGTGGCTCTGCTTCTCTGATCCAACTCTAATGATACCAGTGAGGAATAAACAAAATAATGAACACTGACCCCTCCTTACAGTGCCCGGAACATAGTTAGGTATCCAGAGTCTCTGGGCCTGAACTGTTATATGTATTCTTCATTTTCATGGAACTGCATGGAATCACCTTCATTTTCCAGGGCATTGGTTCCTCTTCCACCTGACAGTGAATCCATATACTTAAATCTATATCTTTGAAGACATTTATATATAGAATGATCTATCAAGTGAAACTTTATGATAGATACAGGATTAAGTAATTTTGATATACTGTCTCATTTAATTTTCTTCACAAAAACTCTAAGAAATTTCCAGATGAAGCTACTGAAGCCCATCCCGAGGTAACATACCAAGAGGCATGTTGGGGCTAGGTGTGATGGCTTGTGCCTGTAATCCCAGCACTTTGGTAGGCAGAGGCAGGAAGATTGCTTGAGACTGGGAGTAGGAGACCAACCTGGATGACATAGTCAGATCCTCAGCTCTACAAAAAGTTTTAAAAATTAGCCTGTGTGAGGGCAGCGACTGTGACTCAGTGAGTAGGGCGCCGGCCCCATATACTGAGGATGGCAGCTTCGAACCCAAATCCGGCCAAACTGCAACAAAAAATAGCTAGGCACTGTGGCAGGCACCTATAATCCCAGCTACTCAGGAGGCTGAGGCAAGAGAATCCCCTAAGCCCAGGAGTTGGAGGTTCCTGTGAGCTGTGATGCTACAGCACTCTACCAAGGGTGATAAAGCAAGATTCTGTCTCTAAAAAAAAAAAAAAATTAGCCTTGTGGGCTGGCGTGCACCTACAATCCCAGCTATTCAGAAGACTGAGGCAGGATGATTGCTTGAGCCCAGGAAGTCAAGGTTGCAATGAGCTATGACTATACCACTGTATTCCAGCACGGGCACTAAAACAAGACTCTCCAAGAAAACAAAAAAAAGAAGCATGGAAGCCCGCCAATCTTAGTTTATTAATGACCCAGGGGTCTCCTGGACTATAATCAGTTGGGTTTTATATTAATATGCAATATCCAAATTTGCATATTTAATTTTACATGAAGTGTTGAATACAATTTATGAATATTATGTTATGCTATTTATAAATCTTGTAATTGCTATATAAAATAAGAGCAATTACTTTCTTTGTTCTTTGATTAATAGTCAAGACAATTCAAACAGATTAAATTCACTTTAAACAATTAATCCCATTTATAAACTTATTTAATTCCATTTTTTAAACTATACTCATAAGTTTAATGTATTTGAACTTTTCAAGCCTTTCAAATGCCTGACAAGGCGTAAGTATAATCCTAACAAACAAAATTTTACCAGTTAGTTAAATGATGCTGTTGAAGATAAAAAATTAAGTCTATAAGTTTATTGAATCTTGAGTTCTTATGAACATTCAATACTGTTGACACCTGTAACATTCTCTTATATGTATTTTTTTTAGAGACAGAATCTCACTTTGTTGCCCTCAATAGAGTGCTGTGACATCACAGCTCACAGTAACCTCCAACTCCTGGGCTTAAGTGATTCTCTTGCCTCAGCCTCCTGAGTAGCTGGGACTACAGGCACCCACCATAATGCCAGCTATTGTTTTGTTGCAGTTGGGCCGGCGCCAGGTTTGAAGCCACCACCCTCCGTATATGGGGCTGGCACCCTACCCACTGAGCCACAGGCACTGCCCCCATTCTCTTACACTTTTATATCTGAAATTATAAGTCAAAACCAGTTGCTCAAGGCTAATGTGACAGAGTTCCTAAAATGCTTGACTCTCTTAAACATTACCAAAAAATTATTTTTAATTTGTACAAAAACTACTATGGTTATTTACTTCAGGGTATCATTCTAAATTCTCCTCATGATTGAAAAGTCACTTATTGAAATAAGGGTAACAGATTTACCATATCAGGTGGATTGAACTAAAGTCGGAAAGCTGCTTTTGCCCTGAGGATATGTTTGTTATTAGAGATTTGAGACCAAGACAAGATTTAAGAGCTTCCTGCTTCCTGAATGATTTCACCTTAGCCACACAGTATACAGGGAGTCCCATTTTTTTATAGCCACTTTGTTCATGGGAAGACCCCAAGACCATATCTCTCCATTACAATGTTTTAACCACCTGATTTGGATGATCAAAAACTCTTCAACTCCATTCTGGTTGGCAGCTAAACTCGCTTAGCTCTGGGCTTGGTGCTCATAGCACAGTGGTTATAGCGCCAGCCACATACACCAAGGGTGATGGGTTTGAACCCAGCCCAGGCCAGCTAAACAACAATGACAACTACACCCCCCAAAATAGCCGAGTGTTGTGGCAGGTGCCTGTAGTCCCAGCTACTTGGGAGGCTGAGGCAAGAGAATCGCGTAAGCCCAAGAGTTGGAGGTTGCTGTGAACTGTGACATTATGGCACTCTACCGAGGGTGACATAGTTAGAATCTGTCTCAAAAATAAAATAGGCTCGGTGCCTATGGCTCAAGCAGCTAAGGCACCAGCTACATACACTGGACGGCTGCAACCAAAAAATAGCCAGGCATTGTGGTGGGCACTTGCAGTCCCAGCTACTTGGGACACGGAGGCAGGAGAATCGCTTGAGCCCAGGAGCTGGAGGTTGCTGTGAGCTGTGATGCCACAGCACTCTACCCAGGGCGACAGCTTGAGGCTCTGTCTCAAAAAAATAAAATAAAATAAAATAAACTCCCTTAACTCTCAAGTGGGCTATGGATTCCTTAAATATTCTATTTAATCCTGAATCTTCTCTTATTTTCATCTGGCCACAACTCATACTCATGAGCTGGTAGAGATGAATTTGAACCAGGTTTCCTTAAGCCCAGAGCTTGGGCTGTGATCCATTGTGATATGCTATTTTATGAATTCTCTCAAGTTACTTTTTCTTTTATTTTTAAAGGTAAGCATTTCTTTTTAATACTCATTTTATAAATGTCCAAGTGCCTCACTACCCTAATTTCCTCCCTCATAATTTACTTCAGTTTTCTTGTTTTTTTTTAATTAAGTCATATACACACTAGATCATGAATACATTTGTGCATGTGTAGGGTAAAATGTGTTGTTTTTTTATACAATCTGACATGCCTACATCAACAGTTTTCAATATTCTTCAAACATAGTGACCAGAACTGGAGTATCAAGGGACATTTGCCCACCTGGATCTAGAGCAGAGAAAGGGAGAGTTCAACAATCAGTCATCCAAGGGGTTCCTTAAAGCTTCGCTTGCTGGCTGGGTGACGTGGCTCACTCCTTTAATTCTAGCACTGTGGGAGACCAAGGAGGGAGGATTGCTTGAGGCTAGCAGCTTGAGATCAGCCTGGACATGAGATAATGAGGCCCTGCCTCTAAAAAACAACAAAAAAAATTAGTGAGAAGTGGAGGCAGATACCCATAGTCCTGGCTATTCTGGAGGCTTGGAGGCTGAGGTGGGAGGATCCCTTGAGCCCAGGAATTTGAGGCTGCAGTGAACTATGATTGTGTCATAGCTGGGTGACAGAGCAAGACTCTGTCTCAAAAACCAAAATAAAATAAACTCCATTTGCCCATAGCCCTACCTACATTCACCCCATTCCTTTATGATGTGCCAGTACTTTAAAAACAGACCATATGGTCCTGGGTAGTCACTGTTCCTGATTGTCTTAGCTTTTTATTTATGGAGATAAAAAAGGCTGCTAATCAGTGATCTTGAGACTTTGCTTCTTTTAATAGGGCTCAAGTTTGAGTTGGGTTTTAGGGTCCACATCAAACTATTAGCTCAAGTTCATCTTGTATAAAAATAAAATTCCTAATTATACCCACACACACTGCCTCACCTTCTCCCATTCTGGACTCATATAATTAAATTAAAGTAAATATGAACTATACGATGAATTTATTCCTCTTAAACTGCATCTTGCTTAGCCATCTGCAAGTCAGTAAAAAAGGGCTCAGAAGAAAGCAAACCTGCCAACACCTTGATCTTAAAATTTCAACCTCTAGAACTGTGACAAAATAAATTTCTGTTATATACAAAAAAATTTTTTTTTCATCTTGCTTATTGGGCACATCATTCCAGCCTGTGGAGTTCTCTATATATTCTCACAATGGAGACATAGTCCTTCTGAGCTTTATTCTTCCTAATACTGGATTTAAAAGGGCCTTTATATCGTCACTTGAATTGTTAGTAAAAGTGCTGAAGAGAACTGACCAAGAATAGATATGACCTTAGAGATTTCCACCCCAGTCAAGGTTGACCCCTTACTTCAAATCGTTTTGGTATCATTATCTAATCACTTACAAATTCACTCAGTCCTTAGTGAATGCCATCCAAAATTTTCTACATTTTGTTCATGATAGCATGAGATTCTATCAAATGTGTTACTGAAATCAAGACACTTTATTTCTAGTACCTACCACACTGTTGGGCAGAGTGTCGCATGTAGCAGGTATTCAGCTGAGAGTTAAATTAATAGATATTCCATGGCACTTCTAGACTGCAAAGCATATTCTGCAACATTTTATGTGTTCTCTGTTTTCATATATTCTACTCTAAAAAAATTAAAGTACATCTTTTTTTTTTTTTTTTTTTGAGACGGAGTCTCAAGCTGTCCCCCTGGGTAGAGTGCTGTGGCATCGCTCACAGCAATCTCCAACTCCTGGGCTCAAGAGTGTCTCCTGCCTCCGCCTCCCAAGTAACTGGGACCACAGGCGCCTGCCACAATGCCTGGCTATTTTTTTGGTTGCAACCATCATTGTTGTTTGGCAGGCTGGGGCTGGATTCGAACCCGCCACCTTAGGTGTATGTGGCTGGCGCCTTAGCCACTTGAGCCACAGGCACCGAGCCAATTAAAGTACATCTTCAGAACCCTAGTTGGTAAGATAAAAGCAAAATTGAATAGCTATATTACTTTTAAGAGTACTGAAGGTCTGCAATGTACCGGACAGTCTTAGATTTTGGTTAACCACAGCTCTTTGACATATATTATTGTTCTCTGAGATTATTTTAAATAGAATCAAATATTGGTTTGTTTTCAGTGCATTGTGGTTCTTTTTTCTCTTCCAGTTTGCTGAGTTTGGAACACAAAAGGAATTTCACTTTTAAGTCAAACAAGCTCACTATGTTGTTTTTTAAACTTTGGTTTTATTGGAGGGATGAGATTTTGCTCCTTAGCAAATTAGTTCAGTCCATTCTCACTTGGTTCACAGCTTACGCCAACATAAACTTCATGTGAAATATTTTTAATCTCAAGATTTCTTCAGCACATTTCAAGACATTACGATTCTTCCACTTGATGTTTGACTAGAAAATCCATGTAAAGTTTAATATAAACATGAAACAACTATCAGTAGGAATGAAATTTGATTCTAAATCAATGGCTAAAAATAAGTCATCTTTTTTCTTGTCTATGTCCGATTTTCTATGGTATCACATTGTGCCTTTAGTCAGCCAAATTGACATTAAGTTGGATTAGACATTTCTCAGTGTGGGTATGTAGTGAGGGGAGTTGAGTTAGTGACATTTGAGGTAGGACAGTTCTTTATTGTATGAGACACCCTCTGGAATCAAAACACATTTCACATCAATAGCTTCTAGGTACTAAATGCCACCAGCACCTCACAGTCATTGTGACAACTCAAAGCATTCCCATCTATAACACATGTCCAAGTGTTCCCTAGGTTCGTCCACCTGTTGAGGACCACTGAGTAAGAATACCTGGCTTTTGATCTCAACTCTGCCAGTAGCTGTTAGACTTGATCTCCATGTGCCTATATTTCTCTCTATTAAAATTTGGGGTTGAATTATATCCCAGGAGTCTAAATTATCAGGCCCCACAGCTATATATGACTTATTCAACTCTGGGCAGCAGCTCCTTTTTATAAACATATGTTTTGTATAATTTAATAGAAGTCCTATTTAGTTAGATGGCACTCATGAATTAATAAGCCATTACCACTCCTATCACTAAGTTCCTTCTAGATGAAGGTATCACCTAAAGTTATTAGTGAAATTGAATATAGATAACCATATCCTTATGAGTTTATTACCATTAATTTTCTTAAATTTCCATTACAAAATTAGGATACCATAAAGGGTGGATGACGAAAAGAAACAAATGTGAGTGAAACTACCTTTCTAAGTCAAATTTGTTTTCATGAAATGTCCATGGAGCCTCCACACATAAGGATTTCTTTTATTCTCATGGTTTTGTTTTTTTTTCTTTGAGACAGAGTCTCGCTATGTCGCCCTTGGTAGAGTGCTGTGACACCACAGCTCACAGCAACCTCCAACTCTTAGGCTTAAGCAATTCTCTTGCCTCAGCCTCCCAAGTAGCTAGGACTACAGGCGTCTGCCACAGCGCCTGGCTAGGTTTTGGTTGTAGTTGTTATTGTTGTTTGGCAAGTCCAGGCTGGGTTCAAACCTGCCAGCTCTGGTATATGTGACTGGAGCCCTAGCCTCTGTGCTACAGGCACTGAGCTTATTCTTATGTGTTATTGTGATGTACTTCAAAAATAGAGCAAAGTAGAAAGAACAGAAAATTGAACATCCTTATATCTACCAACTAGTTTGAACAATCATTAACCTTTTGCCATATTTTGCTTCATTTCAGCACTATCTTAAGTACAAATATCATGTACTTCATTCCTAAAAACTTTAGCATTCATCTCTGTCTCCATCCATTTGAGCTGCTGTCACAGAATACTATACATTGGGTGGCTTATAAACAATAGACATTTATTTTTCACAGTTCTGAAGATCAAGATCAAGGCACCAGCAGATTTGGGGAGAGCCTACTTTCTGGTTCTTTTTGCTGTGTCCTCACAGGCTTTCTGGGGCCTCTTTTCTAAAAGCACTAATCTCTCTCTCTCTTTTTTTTTTTTTAAAGACAGAGTCTCACTTTAATCTCCCTCCGTAGAGTGCCATGGCAACGTCACACGGCTCACAGCAACCTCCAACTCCTGGGCTTAGGTGATTCTCTTGCCTCAGCCTCCCGAGTAGCTGAGACTACAGGCACTTGCCACAGTGCCCTGCTATTTTTTTGCTGTGGTTTGGCCAGAGCCAGGTTTGAACTCGCCACCCTCAGTATATGGGGCCGGCACCCTACTCACTGAGCCACAGGCGCCGCCCAAAGCATTAATCTCTTAACGTGTGGAGTCTTCACCTAACAATCTCCCTAAAGCCCCACCTCCTCATACAATCACCTTGGGGCTTAGGAATTCAGCATATGAATTTTGGGGTAACATTAAACATGCAGACCCTAGTAATCTCTAAATAACTAATTTTCTCCAGGTGGGCACAGTGGCTCACACCTGTAATCCTAGCACTCTAGGAGACTGAGGCAGGTAGATAGCTTGAGTTCAGGAGTTCAAGACCAATCTCAACTAGAGTGAGATCCCTATCTTTTCTGAAAATAGAAAAATTAGCCAGGCGATGTGGCTGGAGCCTGTAATCCCACCTATTTGGGAAGCTGAGGCAAGAGGATCTCTTGAGCCCAAGAGTTTGAGGTTGCTGTGAGCTATGATGCCATAGCACTCTACCCAGGACCACAGAGTGAGACTTTGTATAAATAAATAAATAAATAATTTTATTGGCTCAGTGCCTGTAGCTCAGCGGGTAGGGCGCCAGCCACATGCACCAGAGCGGGCAGGTTCGTACCCAGACCGAGCCTGCCAAACAGCAATGACAACTACAACCAAAAAATAGCTGGATGTTGTGGTGGACATCTGTAGTCCCAGCTACCTGGGAGGCTGAGGCAAGAGAATTGCTTAAGCCCAAGAGTTGGATGTTGCTGTGAGCTGTAATGCCATGACACTTTACTGGGCAACATAGTGAAACTCTGTCTAAATAAATAATTTTCTCCTATGTATCCACAATAATACTATAAACCTAAGAAAATGAGCAAAAATTCATTATGTCTACTACCCATTTCCTTTACAAATGACCCCAATTGCTTTAAAATTGCCTTTCATAGCTGCTTTTTAGAGAAAGAATCCAGTTGAGGATCACTGAGTTCATTTTGTAATTATATCTCTTTAAATTTGAGCCTTCTTTTTTCTTATTACACAACATTAACTTTTGGAAGAGAATGATAAAATATTTTGTAGACTGCCTCACATTCTGACTGTGTATAATCATTTTCTTGTATCATTTAAATTGTTTCTCTTCCAGCAATTAATTTGTAAAGGGAAAGTTAGATTGAAAGTGTTAATTATATTCTGATTAAACTATTATTTAAGAATACTATATAGGTGATGTTCGATTCAGAAATATATTACATCAGGAGATGTATTTGTTAATGTGTCTATTATTAGTAATGCTAACTTTGTTCACTGAATCAAAGTGGTTTCTGCTTGTTCGAGGACAATTTTTGAAACAGGGAAACTCAGGACTCTTAAACAAAAAATGAACATGTATCAAAAATGTTATTTAACTTATTAATTAATGAGGGAACCTGTAAGATGTTACAGCTGGTTCAAAGGAAAAACCAAAGAGTAAATACATGTATAGGTTGAGTGAACATTGAAATAAATTTGCTTATGGGTGGCGCCTGTGGCTCAGTGAGTAGGGCGCCAGTCCCATATACCGAGGGTAGTGGGTTCAAACCTGGCCCTGGCCAAACTGCAACAAAAAATAGCTGAGCATTGTGGTCAGCACCTGTAGTCTCAGCTACTCAGGAGGCTGAGGCAAGAGAATTGCCTAAGCCCAAGAACTGGAGGTTGCTGTGAGCTGTGATGGCACAGCACTCTACCAAGGGTGACAAAGTGAGACTCTGTCTCTTAAAAAAGAAATAAATTTGCTTAAATCCACAGGGCAATAATCAACTGCATTTCTACCAGACAATTCCCATTTCTATGGATATGAATCATTCACATTATTCTCAATATTCTACTTCTTCAAAAGTTGTGAAATAGCTCAAAGACAATGAAAGGCTCAGAGACACAATTGGATTCAGATTACCTGAACACCTACTTTTCCACTGAAGAATAAAATATTTGATACATTTTAAAGTCTTTCACATTTTTTCCCTACACTCTAAATCTCTCCATTATGAAGTTAACAGTTCTTACTTTTCACCTAGGGAGTTATGTATGGAGTAATACTTGGTGCCATGTGAATATCTAGTTTTTCATGATGTAATGGAGATGTAATGGGTATTGTGCAGTGGGTTTAGCATCAGTTGATGACTTTTGTCTGAATTAGGTAGCAAATAGGGGCTGTCATTTTTATAATTTCTTCTCCATTCATTAGCAGGCAGTCTTCAGAAAAGAAGAGTTTCCTTTACAGCTGGGGTTATTTTATTACCCCTGAAATACAATTCCTACTGAAAAGGCAAAACAGGTGCTTAGATCTCTCCAATTATTAATCATTTTTCAAAATTAGGAATATGTACAATAATTGCCTCTAATGTTTAGAAATAAGGTTTGCTTTTGTGTGGAGCTTTTTTAGTGTATTTTTTCTTGTTTCATGTATTTTGTTCAATTATATTCATTATTTTTTAATGCTCCAATTCTCACAAATTTAATCAGCAGGAGCCTCTTCAATCTAGTTCCTATCCTTCCAACAAACTTCCATTAATTTTTGAGCATTTCCTTGCTTTTGGTACAAAAAGATACATCAGACTAGTCAAAAAAAAAAAAAAGAGAGAGAGAGAGAGATACAAATACCAATACCAGGAATTAAGGGGGATTTATCACTACAGATCCTATGGCCATTTTTTAAAAGGCTACTAAGGAGATACCATCAACAGTTTTATGTCAATATAAGTGTAAGTGAAATGGAAAGATTTAATCTTGTTGATATTTCGAAAAAAACAGCTTTTGGTTTCATTGATTTTCTCTGTTTTTCTTTTATTGATATTTCTAACTGAAGTGTAAAATTATAGTATTTTTACTTGTATATATTTTTACAATGAAAATCATGATTCCTAATAATATTAAAATAATTATTTGTTCCATCTTACAATACATAAAAATAATTTTAAAACAATAACATAGGGTGGCACCTGTGGCTTAGTGAATAGGGCACTGGCCCCATATACCAAGGGGCGTGGGTTTGAACCTGGCCCTGGCCAAATGGCAACAAAAAATAGCTGAGCATTGTGGTGGGTGGCTGTAGTCTCAGCTACTCAGGAGGCTGAGGCAAGAGAATAGGCTAAACCCAAGAGCTGGAGGTTGCTGTAAGCTGTGATGGCACAGCACACTCTACTGAGGGCGACAAAATGAGACTCTGTCTCTAAAAAATAATAATAATAATAATATAGACATTACTACCAGTAAACTATGGAATAAAGTTAAAAATTTGTTTATAGTTATTATTGTCTTTGAATATGTACCAATAAGAATATACAGCATATTACATAGTGTAATGTCACATTAAATATTTTAATAATAATTTTTCCTATGTTCCTATCAGCATTATTACCTGATATAGAATTAGGTTCATTTATTCAAGTTTGCTTTCAGGTTTGGCACCCGTAGCTCAGTGGTTAGGGCACCGGCCACATATACTGAGGCAGGCAGATTTGAACCTGGCCCAGTCCTGCTAAACAATGACAATTGCTACCAAAAAGTAGCTGGGTGTTGTGGCGGGCACTTGTAGTCGGAGTACTTGGGAGGCTGAGGCAAGAGAAACTGCTTAAGCCCAAGAGCTGGAGGTTCCTGTGAGCTGTGATGCCATGGTACTCTACTGAGGGCGACAAAGTTAGACTCTGTCTCAGAAAAAAAAAGTTTGGGGCGGCACCTGTGGCTCAGTGGGTAGGGCCCCAGCCCCATATACTGGCCGTGGTGGGTTCAAACCCAGCCCTGGCCAAACTGCAACAAAAAATAGCCAGGCCTTGTGTCAGGTGCCTGTACGCTCAGCTACTCCAGAGGTTGAGGCAAGACAATCACCTAAGCCCAAGAGTTAGAGGTTGCTGTGAACTGTGACACCACAGTACTCTACTGAGGGCAACAAGAAGCCATAACTTTCTTAATGATAGAAACAGTATAAATTTCAAACCAAGCTGCATATACTCTTTTGAAACACCAAAAAAGTCCTCATTTTTTGGATGGTTACATTGTTAGTTCCATAATAGCATTTACAACATCGTTACTGTTGTTCTTCAGAGCTCGGACTGCCTTTGCTCTCGACACATTTGCTTGTGACATGACCAATTCTATGTCCTTAACTTCCACACTTGTCTCATCAACCCCTTCCTCCTCACTCTCTTCTTGTACAGTTGGAGTCTGTGTGTTTTCTTGAATGTTTGAAACGGCTTCACCTTGAACTTTGAATTTCTCAGCAGCTGATAACTGTGCCTGCTGAGATAAATCCTCGATCTTGGCTTCACCAAGAACTATGTAGGTATCTGAAGCTGGGCTCTTATAGACATCTGGTTTTGTGATGACAAAGAGGATATTCTTAGATTTCCAGATAGTGACTCTAGTAACCCCTGTAACTTGTCGAAGACCCAGTTTGGACATAGCCTTCCGTGCCTTCTTTTCACTCCGACTCTGTTTTGCTTTACTGACTGGTTCTTCATCGATTTTAGCTGCCGCTGCCAGCTGCGCTTGCTGTGTGGTTGCCTGTGTGGAATCTTGTTCCTCTAGCTCTGGTACTGATTCATCACTGTCAGATTCTCTTCCAGACCCTGTTTCAGCCTGAGGCTGTGGCAACTCCTGCTCTGTAGCAGGGACGGTTTCTGTGGCTTCACCAGGCATGTTGTACAGGGAACGCGGAACCAAGATGGCGGCAGAAAGAGAGCCTAAGTTTCTTTTAAATGGGTAGAACATGAATTAATACATGCTTTAAAAGTCAAAACTATATAAAAAGAAGTCTCTTTTCTGTCCCTGTCTTGTCACCTCCCTCCTCACCCCCAGAGTTAATGATTTGGTTAGTTTCTGGTTTATCATTCTAAGGTTACTGTTTGAAAATATATGCATGTATAAATACATACATATATGTGTATGTGTATTTTTACTTCTCCTTTCTCACAAAACATAGCATGCTATAAACACTGTTCTATACCTTGCTTTTTCTTTTCATTTTGGATTAACATGAGGGTACGTATGATTAGGCTATATTGCATTTGTAAGATTGTAAGTCTGTATTGTAGTTGAGTCCTTCTCCCAGCCATATACCTATAGATCAGTGGTTCTTAACCTTCCTAATGCCATGATCCTTTAATACAGTTCTTCATGATGTGGTGACCCCTAACCATAAAATTATTTTTGTTGCTACTTCATAGTTGGGGGTCACCACAACATGAGGAACTGCAGGGCAGCGCCTGTGGCTCAAAGGAATAGGGCGCCGGCCCCATATACAGGAGGTGGAGAGTTCAAACCCAGCCCCAGCCAAAAACTGAAAAAAAAAAAAAACCCAAAAAACATGAGGAACTGTATTAAAGTGCCGTGGCATTAGGAAGATTGAGAACCACTGCTCTAGATTTTACCATTAGGTGAGAACTTGGCAAATGCCCTCCCCCATACCTTGCTTTATAAACTTAATGATATATTTTAGAAATTAATTTATATCATTATATGGACACTATAGTGGGTTGAATTGTTTTTCCCCAAAGATATGTTCACCCAGAACCTCAGAATGTGACCTTATGTAGGAGACTGAGTGCTATGCTTATAGGAAGGTCACCAGTTCTTGAAGGAGGCTCAGGGTATGGGACAATGTCCTGGCCAGCATGGAGCTGTTTTGCAGCCTGGAGACATGTCTCAAGCAACTTAGTGCTCTAATGAGATAAGATCAGTTGCTAGTTAGTAAGCAGGTGTTGGACTTTGAACATATGTGGTGCATCAGGATTAGAGTCAAGCCCGTGGGGAAAGAGCAAGTAGAGATCATTAAGCACGTAGTCCTTATACATGAGCCCCCCCACACACACACACCATAAAAGGTGCTCCTGCACCTATGGGGAGTCCACCTCTTGCAAGTTCGTACTTATAATCTGTGTACCTACTGGTTCCTGTGTGAAGTGACAACCTTATTTGAAATAACTGTCTTTGCAGATGTAATTAAGGTAAGAATCTCAAAATGATGGCTTGGCACCTGTAGCTCAAGCCGCTAAGGTGCCTGCCACATACACCAGAGCTGGTGGGTTCGAATCCAGCCGAACCTGCCAAACAACAATGACAACTGCAACCAAAATATAGCCAGGCATTATGGCAGACGCCTGTAGTCCCAGCTACTTGGGAGGCTGAGGCAAGAGAATTGCTTAAGCCCAGGAGTTGGAGGTTGCTGTGAGCTGTGATGTCACAGCACTCTACCAAGGGCGATAAGGTGAGACTGTCTCTGAAAAAAAAAAAAAGGGTGGCTGGGCACAATGGCTCACATTTGTAATCCTAGCACTCTGGGAGACTGAGGCAGGCGATTCACTTGAGGTTAGGAGTTCAAGACCAGCTTGAACTACAAACAGTAAGACCCTGTCTGTACTAAAAATGAAAAAAGTTAGCTAGGGGTGGTGCCTGTGGCCCAGTGGGTAGGGCTCCAGCCCCATATACTGAGGGTGGCAGGTATGAACCAGGCCCTGGCCAAACTGCAAACAACAACAACAAAAAATAGCCAGGCATTCTGACAGGCACCTGTAGTCCCAGCTACTCAGGAGGCTGAGGCAAGAAAATTGCCTAAGCCCAGGAGTGGGAGGTTGCTGTGAGTTGTGCTGCCACAGCACTCTACCCAGGGTGATAAAGTGAGACTCTGTCTCTTAAAAAAAAAAAAAAATTAGCTAGGCATCATGGCAGGAGGATAGGAGGATCACTTGTACCCAGGAGTTTGAGGTTGTTGGGAGCTAGGTTGACACTATAGCACTTTAGCCTAGGCAACAGAGTAAGACTCTGTCTCCAAAAAAAAAAAAAGTAAAAAGAGAGGGAGATTTGAGAGGCAGAGAGGAAGGCTGTATAAAGATAGAGATTAGAGTTATAAATTAGAGCGATGAAGTTACAAGCCAAAGACTGCCAAGGATTGTGAACGATCACCAGGAGCTAAGAGAGAAGCACGAAACAGACTTTCCTTCAGAGCCTCCAGAAGGAACTAAACCTCAGACACCTTGACTTTGAAATTCTGACCTCCCAGAACTGTGAGAAAATAAATTTGTTTTAAGCCACCAAGTTTATAGTAATCTGTTACAGCAGACATAATAAACTAATACAGAGATCTTCTTTATTTTTATTTATTTATTTATTTGTAGTTTTTGGCCGGGGCCAGGTTTGAACTCACCACCTCCAGTATATGGGGCCTGAGCCCTACTCCTTTGAGCCACAGACGCCACCCTTTTATTCTTTTTTTTTTTTTTAATGACTGAATAGTATCTTTTGTGTGGCTGGCTAGACAATGGTTTATTCAATCAAGTCTTACTGATGGACACATGGATTTCTCCCAAACTTTTGTTTGTGTACGTAATGCTCAGTAAGTAACCTTATGCATATTATTTCAAATCTTTTTAGATATAATTTACATTTGATTCTTAGTGGAATTGTTGGGTCAAATTGTAAATATATTTGCCTTTTTCCTACAAACTGCCAAATTCCCCTCCATAGGGGCTATAACATTTTGCACTCCAACCACAAAGAATAAAGAGTACCTACTTCCCTACAGGCTCACTGACTGAGTGCATTTTCAAAGTTGAGTTTTTGCAAATCTGATAAACAAGAAACAGTATTTCAGTGTAGTTATTATTTGCAATTCCTTTATTGTGAGAGAAGTTAAACATCTTTTCATGTTTGAGATTTATTGCTTTTCTTTATGAACCCTCTGATCATGTCTTTTACCTATTTTTCCATTTGGTTTTTTCTTCTCAATTGTTAAGAACTTTGGCAATGTAATTATAACTTGCAAATTTTTTGTTATATTTCTTCGGACTTTATGTATGGTGTTTTATTATGCAAAAAGGGTTTTCTTCAATTTTTAACACATGCAAGGATTATTAACGCTTCCCAGCCTAAGAAGTCTTTCTGACCTATATCCTTCCCTGAGTTCATACTGAGCTATATTCTACTCTGAATCATTGTTCACCCATGTCTGACTCCTTTTTTCTTTCTATCAGCCATTCCCAATTAGAATCAGATTTTAGCTATACTTATAGTTCCTGCTACGCTTTTTTTCTTTTACGTCTTACATTGATTTCCTCAGAAAGCAGAGTCCAAGGTAGTTTCCCCAGTGGAGGAGTGATGCAGGAAGGACAGAGAACCAAGACAATGGTGTGTTATCAAGGTGGCCACCTCTAAGTGCTATTTGCTTGCTCAGTCTTTGGGAATGTGGCCCAGAGAAGCTCTCTCAGCTCTGTCTCAAGATTTCCCTGACTGGGGGGGGGGGCAGAGGAATTTGGGGCCAGGGATGGGGAAGGCCAAGAAAGGGGGATGAATTTATAGATTGGCTCTTGTCTCTCTTGGGTAGAAGGTTTGCTCCCAAAATATGTGATTAACAAGTCATCAAATCTTGGGCAGTGCCCATAGCACAGTGGTTATGGCACTGACCACATGCACCAAGGGTGGCAGGTTTGAACCCAGCCCAGGGCCAGCTAAACATCAATGACAACTACAACGAAAAAATATCCAGGTATTGTGGTGGGTGCCGGTAGTCCTAGCTACTTGAGAGGCTGAGGCCAGAGGATCCCTTAAGCCCAATAGTTTGAGGTTGCTGTAAGCTGTGATGCCACAGCATTCTATGGAGGGTGACACAGTGAGACTCTGTCTCAAAAAAAAAAAAACAAGTCATCAAATCTAAGCTCTCTCTCTCTCTCTCTCTCTTTTTTTTTTAAAAGACAGAGTCTCACTCTGTTGCTCAGGCTAGAGTGTTCTGGACAGCATAGCTCAAACTCCCAGGTTTGAGCAGTCCTCCTGCCTCAATCTCCTGAGCAGCTGGTAGTACAGGTGCCCACTACAATAGTCAGTTCTTTTTTCTATTTTTAAGTAGAGATGAGGTCTCACTCCTGTTCAGATTGGTCTTGGACTCCTGAGCTTAAGGGAACCTCCTGCCTTGGCCTCCTGGAGTACTAGGGTGACAGGTGTAAGCCATCCTGCACAGCCCAAATCTGAACTCAAATAAGGTCAATTCATTGAATGTTAGTTTCCTGAAAGAGCCCAAGAACCACTCTTTCACCAGGCACCAGGCCTTATTTCTTTTATCAGACTTGACAATCCAGGAATTTTCTCATTGTGAGTAAAGGGTAAAGAAACAAGGGATACATCCCCTGTTTAGGGCTGTGCTTAAGAAGACTGGGCAGGAACACACAGCACCTTGATTTTCAGGTGGGGTGGGGAGGGGACATAGGGATTGAGTATGAACTAAGGCTCCCTACAGAGCAGTGACTTATCACTCAGCCTGCCCTGTGTGTGGAAATTTCCACCATTAGAGTTGGTCCTCTGGGGAAGGCAGTGTTTAACTGAAATCTCCGTTCAGTAATTCATGATGTCATTAAAACTTTGTGGTAGATTATTTATAAATCTTCAGAGAAGGCCTCAGGGGGGATATAAGAAATGCTTTTTAAAGACATGAGATCATTTCAAGACACCAGAGAGAGGGCAGGGATGGATGAGGCATTGCCAGGGATCCGTGGGGAGGAAATGGTGGGGCCTCACAAAGGCCCTGAAGAGAGACAGCTGAAGAGGGCAACCAGAAAGAAGAGCAGACAAGGGCTGTTTATGTCACGTAAGTGGTCATGTCCCCTGTCCTTCCCAGAGATGAGTCCATTGTCGTCCTCCTGAATAGCCATAGTGCTCTAATATCACTGTGGAGGGGATAAGAACACTGACACTGAAATTACACCCAAGAGTTTTATGTGAGGCTAAAAGTGTTAAGACAGTGGGAGCAGAGAGAATAAAGTAGTTAAAATGCAAATTTGTTTACAGTTAGGCCCAGAAATCTCACTTTTACAAATTAAACGTGAGCCACATCTGAACAGATTTGAAGTAACATATGCACAAGGTTATTTATTGTGCATTATTCATACAAACAAAAGTTTGGGAGCAATGCTCATGTCAATAGGGAACTGATTGAATAAACTACTACAGCCGCACAAGGGAAACTAATTAGCTTTTCCAAAGACATAGATCTGCATATTCTTAAACTCCTTTGGAAACATTTAATTCCTCTAAATTAGATCAACAAACTGGCATCATGTTTGGAGCTTTTAGAAATTTTAACCTTTTTTAGCACATGAATAACTGAAAAACTGCATGAATGTAAGATTCCTTTTTGCACCAATCTCTGCCGCCACTCCAAGACCTTCTGGGCTTTTAATGAGGCCGGAAGAACCTTATCCTGAGTATTTCAAAGGTTTAAGACAAAGACATAATATGGAAGATAATTCTCAGCAAGGACTCTAACTCTGTTACATCACAATCTCATACACTGAGGGACCAAAGTTACCGATTAGAATATAATACTAAACCCAGGACCATAAGAATTAGAAGCATGTAAAAATTGAGGAAATTAGGGTATTCATCATTTTAAGAACTTAAATAATTTTGGTATATGTTCCAGAACATATCTTTCAAGATTTAAGACCATAATGTGTATATTCCCGAGAAGACCTTGTAATGTTTTCAAAATAGCAGTTGCATAAATTCTTTCTGAAGGTGAAGAATAAATGTTTTGAAGAGCAGAATTACAAACAGAATAAGAGAAAACGAGTTTGAAAAATCCTCAAAGGAGCTTCTATTTTCTAAAAAATAACTTCCTGTGTATTGTAAGAAAAATAGATTTTATTATTTTGTATTTAAATGGAGCCTGTGCTTTGGGGAAATTATTCTTAACTTCGAAGATTTGTAAGCAGTGTCAAAGATAAAACCAGTTATCAAATGAAAGGACAGAAAACACTTCTCAGTGCTAAGACTTAATTCTTTTTTTCCCGCTGCATAGAAAATAATTTTATTTTGGAGTCTGACTGCTATACTAGGGTATAGTTTGATTAGACTTACAGAGTTGCTATTATGTTCAGAATATGCAGGTATGGTTTTCTCAGGCACGAAATTATACAGTGTCTAGCTGTATAATAAAATTAGTTTCTGTTTTGTTTTGCTTTTAGACATTAAACTTAATGTTGGAAATAAGTGGAATAAAACAAACAGATAATTGGCATAGCTAGAACTTGAATTTTTTGTTTTTTGCTTTTACATTATACTTGAACAGGCAATTAAAGCTTCTCAGGAGATGCCCTTTTTTGAACTCTTAAAAGAATAAAAACACTCCCACACGTGGCTGTGCTAACATATGGCCTCCCTAATGACAGCACAAACAAGGCACCTACTCATCTTAAATTTTAGCATGAGACATGAACAAATGATACATTAGTGCTGAATGTTTCTGGCTATATCCCAATGGAATTAAGATTTATATGCATCAGGCTGGATGGGCACCCAGAAAATGATGGTGCAGAAGTGAGAAAACATAATCTGACAATGATGTATGCTGTTCAGGAGCTGTTACGATGAACGTTACCATAAATTATAAGCATAGAACTATGGGATGATATTCAGAGATGTTCAGTATTTTTTATTAAAGGAGAATGAACGTAAACACAACCTGGCAGTAAAAAATGGTTAGTCTCTCCACTAAAACTTTCTGCTTTTGTGATTAAGGAAGCCCTATATTACAATCATCCATTCTGGGTAAATAGTTATAGTTTACTAACTTATTTGCAATTAAACATTCCTTTTGTGATTTGAGGAATTTAGGTAACAAGGAATAGTTTTCTGAACACCTGGGATCATATAGTCAGTCTAATGCACCTGTTTAAACAGTGGACTTTAGTCTTCGGCAAGCTGGGCCTTACTATTATTTCAGAAGCATGGGGCCCTCAGAAGAGGGGCTCAGTGCTCCCTGTTTGAAGATAGCAGAATCTAGGCAGCTCTCTCCCCCAGCCCTACACACATTTAGAGCCCCACACATACAGCCCGTGCACAGTTCTTGCTTTCCAAGGGAAAATTTCCATACAAGGTAGGGACCAAGGTGCAAAGTGTATGTAATATATATATATATATAAACTTGGTGGCTTAAACAACAGAAATTTACTCTCTCACAGTTTTATAGACCAAAAGTCTGAAATCTGGCAAGACAATGCTCCAATGCTTTTCAACCAGTAAGCTGTGAAAATTTTTTAAATCATTAATTAAATTATTTTCAAAAGACATTCAAAGCACTGTAAGTGTATCTCTTTTCTTAAAAAACTTTTTGTTTGTTTTATTTTTACTTTTTTATTTATTTTTGAGACAGAGTCTCAAGCTGTCACCCTGGGTAGAGTGCCCTAGCATCACAGCTCACAGCAACCTCAAACTTTTGGGTGTAAGCAATTCTCTTGCCTCAATCTTCCAAGTAGCTGGGACCACTGGTGCCTGCCACAATGCCCAGCTGTTTTTTTGTTGTTGTTGTTGCAGTTGCCATGGTTGTTTTTTTTAGGTGGCTTGGGCCAGGTTCAAACCCACCAGCCTTGGTGTACATGGGGCCAGTACCCTACCCACTGAGCACTGCCTCTCTTCCCCACCCCAGCATAATTTAAGTGTACTGTGGAAGTTTAACTATAGGTTCAAGTGTGCCATGAGATTTAAAAAAAAAAAATTTTTTTTTGAAAAACACTCTGAATGGAACAGCACTGGAGTCAAAAAAAAAAAAAAAAGTTGAAAAACACTGCTGAGGAGAACTCCAGAACAGAATCCATTCTCTGTCTCTTCCAGCTTCGAGTGGCTGCATCATCCAATTTCTGCCTTTGCCTTCATATTGTCTTAACGTTACCTTCTCTTCTGTAGCTGTGTTACCAACCATTGACTCTCTCTTACAAGAAATCCCACAATGACATTTAACCTCCCCCTCAATCCAGTGTTATCACCTCATCTCCATATCCTTACTTTAATCACATCTCCAAAGATTTTTTCCCTAATTAAATAATATTTACAAATTCTAGGGATTGGGAGTTGATATGAGTCAGTAGCCATTAATCAACCTACAATGTATAATACCATATGAATTAGACTCTTTTCTATAACGTTAGAGTAAAAACTGTTTAGAAAAGACAAGTTACTGGGTGGTGCCTGTGGCTCAGTGAGTAGGGTGCCGGCCCCATATGCTGAGGGTGGCCTTGGCCAAACTGCAACAAAAAAATAGCTGGGCATTGTGGTGGGCACCTGTAGTCCCAGCTACTGAGGAGGCTGAGGCAAGAGAATCACCTAAGCCCAAGAGCTGGAGTGTGCTGTGACCTGTGAGGCCACCGTACTCTACTGAGGGCAACAAAGTTAGACTCCGTCTCTCTTAAAAAAAAAAAAAAAAAAGACAAGTTACAGACGATTGAAGGAGGAAAATGAGTTAGAAACGTTCACTGAGGGAAAGAGAAGAAAGCAGGAATTCATTGTAGTCAGTAAGAAAGGCTAATATAAACTCGGAAAGATTAAAGTCCTGTTACAGGAATATATTTTAATTTCCACAGCACAACTCATATATTCCTTGCCATCTGCCTTATTAGATCTTATTTTTAAAAAGAGCTCAGTATTGGGGTGGTGCCTGTAACTCAAAGGAGTAGGGCACTGGCCCCATATGCAGGAGGTGGCAGGTTCAAACCCAGCCCTGGCCAAACACTGCAAAAAAAAAAAAAAATTGTGAATAAGGTCCAATATGCCAACAAGCATTTGTTAGTTTCTTAATTCTCAGAATGAGAGAGACTGATTTTTTTTAGTTTTTATTTTTGGCCAGCTACTGTGGCTCATGCCTGAAATCATAGCACTTTGGGAGGATTACTTGAGGTTAGGCGTTTAAGACCAGCCTGAGCAACATAGTGAGAGTCCATCTCTATAAAAAAGAAAAAGAAAAATTAGCTGGACGTGGTGGTACACACCTGTAGTTCCAGCTACTTGGGAGGCTGAGGCAGAAGGATTGTTTGGACCCAGGAGTTTGAGGTTTCAGTGAACTATCATGATGCCACTGCACCGGCCAACAGAGTCAAGATGCTGTTCCCAAAATTAAAAATTAAAAGTAAATGAATAAATGCATTTAAAATTTTTTAAGTGTGTTAAAAAACAATTCAGGCAGTCTCCTGGTTACAAACGAGATAGGTTCTGTAGGTTTGCTCTTCAAATTGAATTTGAATGTAAGTTGGAATGAGTACATTTACCTATTATCTGTAATAGCCTCCATTCATAAAGTGTGAGTATTTCATTAGTCCAATGTTTGTAGCCTAGGAATTTACTGTAATACTTCGTATTCATGAGTGTGAGTTGCATGCTAGTTGGATGTTTATACCTGGGGGACTGTATGCACATATTGTAAAATGTATCATCTTAACCATTTTTAAGTACACAGCACACTAATGCAACTATATTCACACCCTTGTGCAACAGATCTCTAGAACTCTTTTCTTGTAAAATGGAAACTCTGTATCCATTTGAAGAACTCTCTACTTCCCTTTCCCCCAGCCCCTGGCAATGGCCATTCTATTCTCTGTCTTTATGAATTGACTGCTGTAGGTAATTCATATAAGTGGACTTATGCAGTATTTGTCATTCTGGAAGTGGCTTATCTCTATATCCACTGAACAACTCCTCCCTGCTCTCCCCATCCCCCCAACCCCTGGCAACCACCATTCTACTTTCTGTTTTAAGAGAGCCTGATTTTTTTTAAAGAAAGTATTGTTTCAATAAATTTCGATAACGCATGCAAAACATTTGGCACAATGCCTGGAATATAGCACATAGTACTCAAGCAGTGGTGACTATCGACAATGTCATTGTCAGTCATTGTCCATACATTGTGCTGGAGACTGGAGATTCATAAAAGACTGGAGGTTCTTGTTCTAAGGGAGCTAGGACAGATGTTCACTGAGAGAATTTGGGGGCTCTCAAACCAGAAAAGAGAAATATGAATAGGACGGCACCTGTGACTCAGTGAGTAGGGCAGCTGCCCCATATACCAAGGGTGGCAGGTTCAAACCCGGCCCTGATCAAACTGCAACAAAAAATAGCCAGGTGTTGTGGCAGGCACCTGTAGTCTCAGCTACTCAGGAGGCTGAGGCAAGAAAATCACCTAAGCCCAAGAGCTGGAGGTTGCTGTGAGCTGTGACACCATGGCACTCAACTGAGGGTGACAAAATGAGACTCTGTCACAGAAAAAAAGAAATATGAATATTCTGAAGATGGGCATTAATGTATACAGCTATCATTTAATAAAATAAATAAATAAATAAATAAAAATAAAAAAGAATATTCTGAAGATGAAAAGTAGCTACATTAAAAACAAAATTGATTAAATTCAAAACCAATATATTTAAGGGTAAAGTGTGAGCAATTACTAAGCCAACCCAAGAGAAGTTTTTCAACATATATATCTGCAAGATAAAACAGCAGAGTTAAATGTTTACATGCATTGAAAGATTCATCTTGAATGTAATATGTATAGAAGATCAGGGGTTAATATCTGTAGCCAAAATAAAAGCAAATGTGTTAATTTTATCCAGATTTAAATTGCTATTATGAGGTTAATAATGTCCAGGCTATAAATAAAATATCTTTTTTTGAAAAAGGAAATACCATACAAGATAATATTAAGTTGTAAGACACTACGTACTATAAGATCATATTTTAATAAATAAGCAAATAGGTCACTTGCTACGTTCAAGATACTAGTTATTCTTGAAATATTAAAATATTGAGGTATTACTTTTTAAATTAGAAAGCATCATTAAAGATACTGAAAATAGCAAAATAAGTTCCTAGGAACAAAAACAGACAAGATTTTTGTGTAAAATACTTATGGAAAATTTTCCTCACTAATTTACAAAGATAAATCTCTACCAAGATTGATAAAGGAAAAAAATGAATGAAAGAAAATTAGGAATAAAAAGCAATTATGACTACATTACTGCAGAAATTTTGAAATAAGATAGCACTGTTAATGAATTTGTGCCAATAAATTAAAGAACATATAAAATGAGTAACTAAAATATACATATCCAAAAGTGATTCAAGAAGAAATAGAAAACATGTGAAGATGTTAACCATGAGCAGAGTTTAATTAGTAATAAAATATATCACCATATTCCCAGATTAGGATAGTTTTACAGGTAAGTTTTAAGAAATCTATATGATTCATTTATGCAAGATGTGTCACGGAATAGAACTACTTAGTATATTTTATGAAGAACAAGAAAAAATTATAGACTAATCTTACTAGACTAATTGTGGATTTCAAAATCCTAAATAAAATAATGACAACTTAAATGCAGCTCTGAATAAAAATGTAACATGATGAAAAATGTAATACACTATGGCAGAAGAGTAAGGGTTGTTCAAAATCAGAAAATTTTAAAACAAAATTTACCACATTACTAGGTTAGAACAATATGGTGGTGTTAGCAGAAGGAAAAGATGTGATAAAATTCAACACTGATTCAGGATTAAAATTTAGAGCAAACCAGGAATAAAAGGTAGGCTGGGTATGGCAGCTCATTCCTATAATCCTAGCACTTTGGGAAGTTAAGGAGGGAGGATCACTTGAGGCCAAGAATTCAAAAGCAGCCTGAGCGACACAGTGAGAGCCTGTCTCTACAAAAAAATTAAAAAATTAGCTGGGCACAGTGGTGCTTGCCTATAGTCCCAGCTACTCAGAAGGCTGAGGCAGGAGGGTCACTTGAAACCAGGAGTTTGAGGTTGCCATGAGCTAGGCTGACACCACAGCACTCTAGCTTGGGGCAACAGTGCAAGGCTGTCTCTATAAACAAAACAGAACAAAGACAAAAGTGCCCATTATAACTACATCTATTCTAAATTGTATTAGTTGTCCTAGCCAATGAAACAAGAAAGAGAAAGTAATTAGGAGGCATAGATTGCCAAGAAAGAGACATGGTTCTGTTATTTGTAGACAACATTTGTTTGCCTAGATAGAAAACTAAGGAAATCTTTAGAATTAGTTCAGTAAGATTGCTGAATATGGCTCGGCACCTGTGGCTCAAGTGGCTAAGGCGCCAGCCACATACACCTAAGGTGGCGGGTTCGAATCCAGCCCAGACCCGCCAAACAACAATGATGGCTGCAACCAAAAAAATAGCCAGGTGTTGTGGCGGGTGCCTGTGGTCCCAGCTACTTGG
>NW_003852404.1:979340-988107 GCF_000181295.1 Otolemur garnettii
GCTTAAGCCCAGGAGTTGGAGGTTGCTGTGAGCTGTGATGCCACAGCACTCTACCCAGGGGGACAGCTTGAAGCTCTGTCTCAAAAAAAGAAAAAGATTGCTGAATACATGATCAACATGTAAAACAATAATATTCCAATAATTTCTAAATCAAATAATTATAAAATGCAATTGTATAAAATATGCTATTTGTAATAGCAAATTATAACCAAAAAGTATGAAACATTATTAAAAGACAAACAGCCACTTTATTTATTTCATTTTTTTGAGACAGAGTCTCACTATGTCACCCTGGGTAGAGGGCTATGACATCACAGCTCACAGGAACCTCCAACTCTTGGGCTTAAATGAATCTCTTGCCTCAGCCTCCCAAGTAGCTGGGACTACAGGTGCCCACCACAACACCTGGCTATTTTTTTGTTGCAGTTGTTATTGTTTACTAGGTCGGATTTGAACCCACCAGCCAGGTGTATGTGGCTGGCGACCTAACCACTGAGCTACGGGTGCTAGCCCAAAAAATCACTTTAAATCTCCATTTATGATATTAAAGATTATATAACTCCCTTTTCCCCACATTTTAACAATTATAATTTTTTATAATGATCATTTATAGTTTTAAGGTTACTAGTTTTTTTTAAACAAGTCAACTGTTATAAATTTTAACTTTTTAATACTATAGAACAGGGATCCTCAAACTACAGCCCATGGGCCACATGCAGCCTGCCAAGGACATTTATCCGGCCAGCAGGGTGTTTTTGCCGCCACTGTCTGTCCTGCTTAGCAGCCTACTAGTCCCGGCCCATAGTTCGCATGTGTGGAATGTGCACCGCACTCTTCAACTCCCCTCTTTCTCCCCACCTTCTCTCTATTTCTCGATCTCTCAACTCCTCCTTTCAGTCCCAGGTGTGATCAGAGGATGAGTCACAAAATTGCCTGTGCAGAGCCTGCTAATGCCTGAGGACCAAGGTATACATATATTCAGAAGAAAAAAGGCATACGTGCCTTCTTTTTACACCCATGCAATCAGATTCCTGTGCGAGTTCACAGATCGCAGTGCAGTTCACACAGGGTAGTGTGAACTGGAAAGTTGGTGGAGGAACTGGCTCTGTAATTGTGCCAGTTCCCACACTGCACCAGTGTGCACTCAGTGTGAGCCTGCGGTAGAAGCAGAGTTCCACCAATATGGGCACTGGTGAGGCTGCATTGATGGACACTGATCAGACTGCATTGATGGGCAGTGCAGTCTATATGTCTCTGTGTGGGCAAAGTTATTGCTGATATATTGTTTTTGTGGTGCTATATATATATATATATATATGTTAATATTTTGCTACTAGCAATTTGGAATTCCTAGGAAACAATGATATCAAGAAAGAGAAAAATTGACTCCAAGTATAGGATATTCAAAGAACAGGGGACTTATGATTACTTTTTCATGCAGTACAAGGAAAGAGCTGTGTGTTTGATATGCCAGAATATAGTGTCTGCGTTCAAAGAATACAATTTGCTTCGACACTATCAAACTCAATATAAAGGTAAATATGATTGTTTGGTCAGAGAAGTGAGAAAAGATAAAATATTAAAACTGAAAAATACATTGACAACTCAGCAAAATACTTTTGTGAAGCAGAAGCAGCTAAATATTTCATCACTGCGAGCAAGTTTTCAAGTTGCCAAGCTAATGGCGTGCACTGGCAGACCATTCGTGGAGGGAGAATTTGTTAAAGAATGCCTTTTTTCTGTTGCCAAAGAGATGTGTCCAGAGAAGGCCGATTTATTTAGTATAGTGAGTCTTTAAGGATGTGCAGTTACATGAAGTATTGAAGAAATGGGAGACAATTTACATCAGCATTCGCAAAACTCCACTAAAAAACTTTCCTATTTTTCCTTGGCACTCGACAAAAGTGGTGATGTTTGTGATTCTGCACAACTTCTAATTTTTATTCGTGGGATGAATATGAATATTGAAGTCGCAGAAGAGCTTGCTGCACTGCAAAGTATCAAAGGAACAACTACAGGAGAGGATATCTATGAAAAGGTTTGCCAAACTGTAAATGGTTTGGAGCTGGACTGGACTAAACTAGCCAGTGGGACAACTGATGGTGCTCCTAGCATGGTGGGGTCTAAGAAAGGAGTAATTACTCATATTAACCAAAAGATGGACAAACATAACCATTCTCATCCAATAGCCATACACTGCCTCATCCACCAACAAGTGCTGTGTAGGAAATCACTGATGTGGTCTCTGTCATGAAAATTGTGGTATCTTGTGTTAATTTCATTAGAGCTAATGCACTAAACCACAGAGAATTTCAGGAATTTCTGTCTGAGCTAAATGTTGCCTATGAAGATGTTCTGTACCACACAGAAGTCCGTTGGCTGAGTCGAGGGAGAGTTTTGAAACATTTCTATGACTTACTTCCACAGATTACAGCTTTTCTGCTTTCACAAAACAAGGAAGTACCAGAGCTCAATGATGCAGAATGGAAATGGCACCTTACCTTTCTGACAGATGTAACAGAGCTACTCAACAGTTTCAATGTGCAATTTCAAGGAAACAGGAAGTTCGTCTGTGATATGCAATCACATGGGAAAGCATTTGAAGTAAAATTAGGCCTCCCCATCAAACAAGTGAAGGAGGAAAATTTCTGCCATCTCCCCACAACTCAAAATCTGTTAGTGGAAAAACCATTGGTTGCATTCCCAAACAAAACGTGTGTGGAGTCACTGGAAAAGTTGCAAAAGGAGTTCCAATTTAGATTTAAAGAGCTTCATCTCCACAAACAGGACATACAACTTTTCCATAACCCATTTTCTACTGACATTGAAAATGTGGATACAATGTACCAAATGGAACTGGCTGAACTGCAAAATTATGACTCTGACAGAAGCATTCAAGTGAAGCAGCCTTCCTAATTTCTGTGCATCTCTCCCCTCTGAGACATATCCTAATCTCAGGAACCATGCACTCAAAATGGCAACCATCTTTGGCAGCACTTATGTCTGTGAACAGACTTTTTCCAGAATGAAACATCTGAAATCTCCAACCAGATCTAGACTAACTGATGCAAGTTACGACTAGCAGTGACAAATATGGAACTGGACATTGACCATCTCATTAGCCAAAAGCAGGCCCATAGTTCCCATTGAAATACTGGAAAGTTTGTTGCTTTAACTTTACTTGTTCTTCATTTTAAATATTGTATTTATTCCCATTTTGTTTTTTTACTTCAAAATAAGATATGTGCAGTGTACATAGGAATTTGTTCATAGTTTTTTTTTTTTTTTAAACTATAGTCTGGCCCTCCAATGGTCTGAGGGACAGTGAACTGGTCCCCTGTTTAAAAAGTTTGAGGACCCCTGCTATAGAAAATAATAAGCAAGCTTGTAATTATAAGATTCAGATTAAATACAAATTTAACTAAATTTGTGGCTTATGGTTTGTAAATATTTTTAAAATTGTTCTTTAGCCAGGTGTGATCATGTACCAATAAGCGTTCTTATTATTATTTTCAAGTTTTCTCATTAACTGCTAAATTACATCTTGGGGCTCTGACTTCAGGTATATTTTCTAATCATTGTGGGATTAAAGAATGTAGGGCATAAATTTTCCTGCTTCTACAATGTTTCTTCCACTTAGTTCCTCACCTTTAAATTGGCCCTACCCATGTACATTTCAATTTTGTTTTTGAAAATCCCCAAGGCCTTTTTTGTTTTGCTTAAATTAGGAGTTTCTAATCTGAGATTCAGGAACCCTTAGGGTTCCAAAGAAGTCTCTAGATAGATTCAAGGGGTCTGTAAACACAGGTGGAAAAAAATAGCATATTCACGTTCACCAAATTCTATAATTTAAATCTTCATTCCTTTCAATTATCATGAAGGCATGCCTGTGGTGATTGTGTCTTAATTAATATTCTATTTGTATGTATTACACAGGGTTTCATTCTGCTTCCCAGGCTATAGTGCAGTAGAGTCAGCCTAGCTCACTGAAACCTCAAACTCCTGGAATCAAGCAATCCTTCTGTTTTAACCTCCTGAGTAGCTGGGACTACATACAAGTGTGCACTGCCAGCCCCAGCTAATTTTTCTATTTTTATTTATTTATTTATCAGTAGAGACAGGGTTTTGCTATGTTGGCTTGTCTCAAACTCCTAGCCTCAAGTTATCCTCCTAGCTCAGCCTCCCAAAGGGCTGGGATTACAGGCATAAGCCATGTCACCCAACCATTAAAATTCTGTTTAAATTGTACTTTCAGAGCTGGGCATGGTGGCTCATATACCTGTAATCTTAGCACTCTGGGAGACCGAGCAGGTAGATTGCCTGAGCTCTGGAGTTCGACACCAGCCTGAGCAAGAGTGAGACCCTGTCCCTACTAAAAATAGAAAAACTAGCTGGGTGTTGTGATGGGCACCTGTAGTCTCAGCTACTCAAGATGCTGAGGCAGAAAGATTGCTTGAACTCAGGAGTTCGAAGTTACTGTGTGCTACTGTACACAATAGTACTCTATCCAGGGAGACAGAGTGAAACTGTCTCAAAAAAATTTAAGAAAAAAAACATTTAAACCTCAGTTTATCTTAAATCCTTTTTTAAAAAAACATTAAAGATTTTTCAGGGCTTCCAGGGGTTGTACCACTTCACTCTCCTGGCAGAGCTGTAGGCTCCCTCCTACCAGTTTGGCAAGCTCAAGGGGACCAAATTGAGCCTCTGCCAGCTCCGTCCAGGCCAAGCCATGAGTGCAGCCACATGATACGTCCCTGCCTGGGCCACTGCAGTCGCTGCTGCTGAGGAGCAGCAGCGCCCAGCAACTCCCCCTGGTCCTTGGATCCTGACACATAAGTCTGTATGCACCTTAAGAACTTGAAGAAAAGGCACAAAATGTTCAAGTGCTGTTTAGAGATAATTTGTGAAGGTGTGTCAGGGAAATCATACAGCCACCAGGACACAGGCTCCAGGTTGTCCAGCACCATCCTCTCCTGACTGAAAACAACAATTATGACTTTCCATAGTCTACCTCTTCATCCGAGGTTGACATGGCAGACAGAGTCCAGACAGCTGTGACATGATCTATGCCATCATGATGTAGCTTCTGATCATCTGTGCAGGCTTTGTGATGACATTTGTCTTGCTGCTGCCTTCCAAAGACTTCTGATACTCTGTGGTCAACAGGGTCATCTTCACCTGCCTGGTGCTCAGCTGTCCCACCTGAGAGCCATGGTCACTGACCCTGTTGAGTGCTCACCATGTCATGCCACAGGCTGGGAGGCCACTGGCTTGTTGTTCATATAGCCTCAGGTTTTTAATAATTTCTGAGTTCAGCCTTATAGCATTTTTCACGTCTTAACTGGAAAATAACATTAATAGCACCAAAAAACTTAAATATGTGCAAACAAAGGAGGGCATAATGCACCATCACATATGCTTCCCTCAGTTTGGACAATTGTCCACAACTAATCTCTTGTTCTCACCACTCTTCCTCTCCCACTTTGCCACAGGATTGTTTTGAAGCAACTTTTAGACATTATGCTTTCATAACTCCATTTTAAAAAGATAATTCTGCTATAAATAGCATAGTTCATTAATTACAAACATGTTTTAAACTGTCTCTACAAGTTTCTTACAATCAATGGTTTCTTATACCTTGTGCCCTAGGATAGATTGCAATGTAGCTGTCATTGCCTGAGCCTGGGTAAACTTTTGGTCATAACTGTTTATATATTCTTGTCACTTCAATTGAGTTAAGTGCATTTTCGGACTGTGTGTTTAGTGGCCGTGTAAAATGTTTTAAAATGGTAATACTATGATTTAGCATTGAAATGAAAATTTATTGTGTGTGCAGAAAGGCACAGGGAAAGAACGGTGGGCTTAAATTTGATATCAAATCTATATTATTTGTAGAATGACTGAAACTGCATATTTTCTTGTAATGAACAGCCAAAAGCTTTATAGGACCTAAGATAGGAAGATATGCACAGTAGGTAAAGCTGAATTACATTTTGGTATTGTGGCTTGAAAGAACATTTCAGAGACAGCAGTGGGTGAACTACTCGTATAATAAATGCTGCATTACCAATGTCCTTGATGACACAGAGGCAATTATTATGTGGAAACACATGAATATTGAAGTTTTACAGTTATCTTAACCAATTTATTTTTCTCTCTCTCTTTCACACACACACACATACACATATCTTTTTGTTGTTGTTGTTTGTTAAGACAGTCTCACTCTGTCGCCCTGGCATTAGCCTATCTCACTGTAACCTAAAACTCCTAGGTGCAAGCAATCCTCCTGCCTCAGCCTCTGGAGTAGCTGGGACTACAGGCACTCACCACAATGCCTGGTACGTTTTTCTATTTTTAGTAAAGATAAGGTCTTGCTCTTGCTCTTTCTCAGGCTGGTATTCAACTCCTGAGCTCAAGTGATCCTCCTGCCTCAGCCTCCCGAGTAGCTGGGACTGCGGCACCCACCACAACACCTGGCTAATTTTTCTATGTTTAGTAGAGATGAGGTCTCACTCTTGTTCAGGCTAGTCTCAAACTCCTGAGCTCAGGGGATCTTCCCACCTTGGGTTCCCAGAGTGCTAGGATTATAGGCATGAGCCACCATGCCCCAGCATATTTCACTTATATTTTTATTTTTATGAACACATAAAAAAAACCTGTATATGATAAAAGTGTACATCTAGGCCAAGTGAGGTGGCTCACACCTGTAATCCCAGCACTTAGGAAACCAAGGTGGTTAGATTGCCTGGGCTCACAGGTTTGAGACCAGTCTGAGGCAGAGCGAGACCCTTTCTCTAAAACATACCCGGGCATTGTGATGGGAACCTATAGTCCCAGCTACTTGGGAGGCTGAGGTAAGAGAATTGCTTAAGCCCAAGAGTTTGAGGTTGCTGTGAGCTCTGATGCCACCACACTCTACCAAGGGTGACAAAGTGAGACTCTGTCTCCAAAAAAAAAAAAAAATGTACATCTAAATAAGTCTGAAAGAGCACTTTCAATATATATAAGATAAAAAAGTTTAAATCATAAGAAAGCATTATATCAGGTGGTGCCTGTGGCTCAAGGAGTAGGGCACCAGCCCCATATACCAGGGGTGGTAGGTTCAAACCTGGCCCTGGGCCAAAACTTAAAAAAAAAAAAGGAAGAAGAAGAAAGTATTATATCAGTTTAATGGGTAGCAACTTTTCTTTCTTCATGGCACCTAAAATAATGATGTGCTTCACAGTCCACAACGTATCAGAATAGATGAAATCTACACATGCACAACAATTCCAAACAAAAAATTAAATATAACTTTTTGGGGGGGAACTTGACAGGCAAAGTCTAAAACTCATGAAAGGTTAGATGTAGAAGATGGAAGGTATAGGGACAGATCACAGAGGGCTCTATGGATCAGGGTAAGGAATGTAGATGTTTTCTTCAGATGTGGTGGGAACTGAGTGATGTCTTTTAGCGAGTTAGCACTAATCTCCTTCACAATAATAAAAGAACACCTTGGATGCAATATAACAAAATTCTGTAGACTACTTAAGAGTTACTTAAATATCAAGGAGGTAAGATTCACACTATCAAACGTTAAGACTTATTACAGGGCAGTGCCTGTGGCTCAGTGAATAGAGTGCCAGCCCCATATACCAAGGGTTGCAGGTTCAAACCCGGCCCCAGCCAAACTACAACAAAAAAATGGCCAGGCATTGTGGCAGGCACCTATAGTCCCAGCTACTCGGGAGGCTAAGGCAAGAGAATCACCTAAGCCTAGGAGCTGGAGATTGCTGTGAGCTGTGACACCATGGTGCTCTACCAAGGGCAACAAAATGAGACTCTGTGTTTAAAAAAAAAAAAAAAAGACTTATTACAAAGGTATGGTAAAAATAAACCAGTGTGCTAACAGTTCAGAGATAGATAAATTGATTGAACATAATAAAAAATTCAGAAATAGCTTTGCACGGTGGCAGTATCGTAGCCAATGAGATTTATCCAAGGCATGATTATTGCTTAAAAAAAAAAATTCAGAAACAGACTCAATAGTTATGGAAATTTGATATATAGCAATTTGGCATTATAAATCAACAGCCAAAGGATGACCTGATACTGGAGCAAATGAGGCAAATGGAAAAACAATTTTATTTTTATTTTTATTTTTTTGAGACAGTTTCAATTTGTTGCCCTCAGTATAGTGCCATGGCGTCACAGCTCACAGCAAACTCTTGGGCTCAAGTGATCCTCTTGAGTGAGCCTTCCAAGTAGCTAGGACTACAGGAGCCCACTACAATGCCAAGGTATTTTTTTTTTTAGAGACAGAGTCTTGTTCTAGTTTAGGCTAGTCTTGAACCTGTGAACTCAGGGGATCCACCTGCCTTGGCCTCCCATTGTGCTAAGATTATAGGCGAACAATTTCATTCTTAAACAAAAATGAATTTCAGGAGACTTAAACCCTTAACCCTACACTTAAGGGTTTATTTTTTATTTTTTGTTTTTCTCTCTCCCTTCTTCTCTCTTTTAATGGGACAGAGTTTCACTCTGTTGCCCAAGCTGAAGTGCCATAGCATCGGAGCTCACAGCAACCTCAAATTCCTGGGCTGAGGTGATCTTCCTGCCTCAGTCTCCTGAGCAGGTGCGAGTATAGGCACCAGCCACAGTGCCCAGCTAGGTTTTTCTATTTTTAGTAGAGACTTGCTCCGTCTGGTCTTGAACTCCTGAACTCAAGAGATCCACCGGCTCGGCGCCTGTGGCTCAAGCGGCTAAGGCGCCAGCCACATACACCTAA
>NW_003852404.1:988367-991611 GCF_000181295.1 Otolemur garnettii
AGAGTGTCAGGATCACAGGTGTGAGCCGCCACACCTGTGGTTTTTTTTTTTGCAGTTTTTGGCCGGGGCTGGGTTTGAACCTGCCACCTCCAGCATACGGGGCCAGCACCCTACTCCTTTGAGCCACAGGCACCACCCATGGATTTTGCTTTTTCTTCTTTTTTTTTAAATGTAGGATTTCTTGGCTTGGTGCCCACAGTACAGTGGTTACAATGCCGGCCACATGCACCAAGGCTGGCAGGTTCAAACCCAGCCTGAGCCAGATAAATAAAAATGACAACTGAAACCAAAAAATAGCCGGGCTTTGTGGCAGGTGCCTGTAGAACCAGCTACTTGGGAAGCTAAGGCAAGAGAATTGCTTAAGCCCAAGAGTTGGAGGTTGCTGTGAGCTGTGATGCCATGGTACTCTACTGAAGGCGACATAGTGTGACTCTGTCTCAAAAATAAATAAATAAATGTAGGGTTTCTTGGCCAGACAAGGTGGCTCGTGCCTGTAATCCTAGCACTCGGGGAAGCTGAGGTGGGTGGATTGCCCTGAACTCACAGGTTCAAGACCAACCTGAGCATGAGTGAGACCCTATCTCTAAAAATAGCTGGGTGTTGTGGCAGGCACCTGTAGTCCCAGCTACTTGGGAGGCTGAGACAAGAGAATTGCTTGAGCCCAAGAGTTTGAGGTTGCTATGATGCCATGGCACTCTACTAAGAGTGACCCAGTGAAACTCTGTCTAAAATAAATAAATAAATAAATGTACGGTTTCTTTAGTAAGACATAAAAAAAATACAAATCATTAAAGATCAATAAATTTGCCTGAATTAAAAATTTTAAAAATCTATACAAAAAAGAGGCCATAAGTGAAATGAAAAAAGCAAGTCAGAGACTAAGAAAAAGATATTTATAATTTATATAAGTGAAGATTAGCATACAGACTGTATATAAAAAATGTTTATGCTGTACCCTGTGAAAAAATAGAATTTTTATTAATCCAAGGAAAAAGAAAAATGAAAAGGGAAATAAGCTTTTAACAGATGAAGAAATCTGAATGGTTAAAAAAAATATGAGGGCTGGCTCGGCACCTGTGGCTCAAGCAGCTAAGGTACCAGGCACATATACCAGAGCTGGTGGGTTCAAATCCAGCCCAGTCTGCCAAACAACAATGATGGCTGCAACCAAAAAATTGCCGGGCACTGTGGAGGGCACCTGTAGTCCCAGCTACTTGGGAGGTGGAGGAAGGACAATTGCTTGAGCCCAGGAGCTGGAGGCTGCTGTGAGCTGTGATGCCACAGCACTCTACCCAGGGTGACAGCTTGAGGCTCTGTCTCAAAAAAAAAAAAAAATATATATATATATATATATATATAGGCAGCACCCATAGCTCAGTGGGTAGGGCTCCAGCCACACACATGGAGGCTGGTGACTTCAAACCTGGCCTGGGCCTGCTGAAACAACAATGACATTTGCAACAAAATAAAATAGCCAGATGTTGTGGTGGGCACCTGTAGTCTCAGCTACTTGGGAGGCTCAGGCAAGAGAATTGCTTAAGCCCAAGAGTTTGAGGTTGCTACGAGCTGTGATGCCACTGCACTCTACCAAGGGTGACAAAGTGACACTCAAAAAAATCTCAAAAGTCTCAAAAAAATAAACATGAAAGGATATGAAAAGATGCTCAATATGTAAAGTGTAATGAGACATTATACTAATACCCATGAGATTAACAAAAAAGTTAAACAATCTGTCCTCCTAGTGAGGTGGCTCACATCTGTAATCCTAGCACTCTGGGAGGCTGAGGTGGGTGGATTGCTTGAGCTCAGGAGTTGAGATCAGCCTGAGCAAAAGCTAGACCCTGTCTCTAAAAAACTCACTGGGCACTGTGGCAGGTGCCTGCTACTTGGGGGGGCTGAGGTGAGAGGATCAATTGGGTCCAATAGTTTGAGGATGCTATAAGCTATGATGTCATGGCACTGTACCAGGGTGACAAAATGAGACTCCAAAAATGAAAAAAAGTAAAAAACAAAAACAAAAAGAAAAATGTCACTCTTTCCACCATCTTTCTGTTACACCATAATGGTGCCCATGAATGTCCTGACTGATACTCTTTAAGAGCATCAACAATGCCAAAAATAGAGGCAAACAATAGGTTCTTATAAGGCCATGCTCCAAAGTCATTATCCAGTTTCTAACTGTGATGATAAAGCATGGTTACATTGGTGAATTTGAAATCGTCAATGATCACAGAGCTGGGAAAATTGCTGTGAACCTCACAGGCAGGTTAAACAAGTGTAAAGCGATCAGCCCCAGGTTTGATGTGCAACTCGAAGATCTAGAAAAATGGCAGAATAATCAGCTCCCATCCTGCCAGTCTGGTTTCATTGTACTGACTTCAGCTGGCATCATGGACCATGAAGAAGCAAGAAGAAAACACACAGGAGGGAAAATCCTGGGATTCTTTTTCTAGGGATGTAATCTATACTGAAAAATAAAACACCTCAATAGGGGAAAAAACCCCTACAATCTGTCAACACCAAGTTTGGCAATTTCTAGTGAAGTTTAATAACTGCATGCTCTTTGACATAAGTTCCTTCCACTGAAAACTAAAGAAGTTCTCCTTCAGATACACAAGTAAAAATGCACAAGGGTGTACATTTCCTATATTAGCTAAAATCAAAAATATCTTTAACTTCTTGAAGTCTACCTTCAGATTAAATTATACCACTTCACATTTAGTGAAGTATAGGACTTTATATTATTACACTTCTATTTCTCCCCTCCAGGCCTTCATGCTATTTTACTTTTCTATCTTATAAACCCTACTGTATACTGTTTTATTTTTCCTTTTGTTAATTCATATACTCATAGATCATGAATACATTTGTGCATTTGTGGGGTACAATGTGTTGATTTTTTATACTCTTTGGAATGCTTACATCAAACTAATTAATATAACTTTCACCTCATTTACTTGATTATTGTGTTAATACATTTATGTTTTATACTTGATAGATATGACTTCTACCCTTGCAATATGCTCCATAGGTGTGTTCCCACCATTTACCCTCACTCTATCAAACCTCATCCCCTCCATTTCTTTCCTTCATCCTGGGCTATAGTTGTGATCTATCTTTTCATAAGAAAGTATAAGTAGGCTCGGCACCTATAACTCAACCGGCTAAGGCGCCAGCCACGTACACCTAAGGTGGCGGGTTCGAATCCCCAGCCCGGACCTGCCAAACAACAATGATGGCTGGG
>NW_003852404.1:992055-1023985 GCF_000181295.1 Otolemur garnettii
AAAAAAAAAAAAAAAGAAAAAAGAAAGTATAAGTAAATATAAATTGGTTTCATAAAAGTACTAAGTACATTGGATACTTTTTATTCCATTCTTGAGATACTTTGCTGAGAAGAATATGTTCCAGCTCTATCCATGTAAACATAAAAGAGGTAACGTCTCCATCTTTTTTAAGGCTGCATAGTATTCCATGGTATACATATACCACGATTTACTAATCCATTCATGGGTCAGTGGTTACTCAGGTTTCTTCCATGACTTGGCTATTATGAATTGAGCTGCAATAAATAATCTGGTACAAATATCTTTGTTGCAAAGTGATGTTTAGTCTTTTGGATATACTCCTAGTAGAGGAATTGCAGGATCAAATGGCAGGTCTACTTTTAGATCCCTGAGTGTTCTCCAAACTTCTTTCCAAAAGGAACATATTAGGTTGCATTCCTACCAGCAGTACAGAAGTGTTCCCTTTTCTCCACATCCATGCCAACATCTGTAGTTTTGGGATTTGGTGATGTGGGCTACTCTTAATGGGGTTAGATGGTATCTCAAAGTGGTTTTGGTTTGCATTTCTCTGGTGATTAAAGATGATGAGCATTTTTTCATGTGTCTGTAGACTGTGTGCCTGTCTTCTTCAGAGAAGCTTCTGTTCATGTCTCTTGTCCACAAGGAAATATCCTCTCCCATTCTGAGGGCTGTCTACTTGCTTTCTGTACTATGTTCTTGGCAGTGCAGAAGCTTTTTAGTTTGATCAGATCCCAGTAATGTATTTTTGATATTGCTTCAGTTGCCCAGGCGGTCCTCCTCATAAAGTATTCTCCCAGGGCAATTTTTTCAAGTGTTTCCCCTGCACTCTCTTAAAGAATTTTTATAGTTTCATGTCTTAACTTTAAGTCCTTTAACCAGTGAGTGTCAATTTTTATTAGAGGAGAAAGGTGTGGGTCCAGTTTCAGTCTTCTACAAGTCACCAGCCAATTCACCCAACACCATTTGTTAAATAGGCACTCTTTCCCCCAATTTATATTTTTGATAGGCTTATCAAAGATCAAATGACTGGCTCAGCACCTGTGGCTCACGTGGCTAAGGCTCCAGCCACATACACCTAAGGTGGTGGGTTCGAATCCAGCCCGGGCCTGCCAAACAACAATGATGGCTGCAACCAAAAAAAATAGCCAGGTGTTGTGGCGGGCACCTGTGGTCCCAGCTACTTGGGAGGCGGAGGCAGGAGACTCACTTAAGCCCAGGAGTTGGAGGTTGCTGTGAGCTATGATGCCATGGCACTCTACCCAGGGGGACAGCTTGAGGCTCTGTCTCAAAAAAAAAAAAAAGATCGAATGACAATAAATGTCTGGGTTCATCTCTTGGTTTTCAGTTCTGTTCCATACATTTACCTCTATTTTTGTGCCAGTACCATGCTGTTTTGATCACTATAGATTTATAGTATAGTCTGAAGTCTGGTAGTGTGATTCCTCCTGATTCATTTTTATTTCTGAGTAATGTCTTGGCTATTCAAGGTTTTTTCTGTTTCCATATAAAATGAAGTACTAATTTTTCCAGATCTTTAAAGTATGACAGAGGAGGGCGGTGCCTGTGGCTCAAAGGAATAGGGCACCAGCCCCATATGCTGGAGGTGGTGGGTTCAAACTCAGCCCCCAGCACAAAAAAAAAAAAAAATATGACAGAGATGCTTTAATAGGGATTGTGTTAAATCTGTAGATTGCTTTGGGTAGTATAGACATTTTAACAATGTTGATTCTTCCCAGCCATGGGCATGGTATATTTTTCCATTTGTTAACATCTCCAGCTATTTCTTTTCTCAGAGTTTCATAGTTCTCTTTATAGAGATCTTTCATGTTGTTAGGTATACTCCCAGATATTTCATCTTCTTTGGCACTATTGTAAAGGGAGTAGAGTCCTTGATTGTTTTTTTCGGCTTGACTACTGTTGGTATATATGAATGCTACTGATTTGTGAGTACTGATTTTTTTATCCTGAGATGCTCCTGTATTCCTTGATCACTTCTAGAAGTTTTGCAGTTGATTCCCTGGGGTTTTCCAGATATATAATCATATTGTCTGTGAAGAGTGACAGTTTGCTCTCCTCTGATCCTATTTGGATACCCTTGATTGCCTTCTCTTGCCTGATTGTGGTGTCTAAGACTTCCATTACAATGTTAAAAAGCAGTGGAGACAATGGTTCCTGCCTTGCCTGGTTCCTGATCTGAGTGGAAATGATTTCAATTTTATTCCTTTCAATACAAAATTGGCTGTGGGTTTGTTGTAGATGGCCTCTATCAGTTTAAGAAATGTTCCTCCTATACCTATTTTCTTAAGTGTTCTGATCAAGAAATGATGTTGGATATTATCAAAAGCTTTTTCTGCATCAATTGAGAGAATCACATGGTCTTTGTTTTTTATTTTGTTTATGTGATGTATTATATTTATAGATTTATGTATACCGAACCATCCTTAGGACCCTGGGATGAAACCCACCTGGTCATGATGTATAATTTGTTTCATGTGTTGCTGGATTCTATTTTCTCAGATCTCATCGAATATTTTTACATCAGTATTCATTAGAGATATTGGTCTATTATTTTCTTTTCTTGTTTATCAGGGTGATATTTGCTTCATAGAATATGTTGGGAAGTATTCCTTTTTTTTTTTTCCTATGTTTTAGAAAAGGTTAAGTAATATAGGTACTAGTTCCTTTTTAAAGGTTTGGTAGAATTCTGATGTGAAGCCATCTGGTCCTGGGCTTTTCTTTTTTCAGGGAGATTTCTTATAATTGATGCTATTTCAGAACTTGATATAGGCTTCTTCAACATTTCCACTTCTTTCTGACTAAGTCTAGGAAGGTGCTGTGTTTCCAGGTATTGGTCTATTTCCCTCAGATTTTCATACTTCTGAGGATAGAGTTTTTTGTAATATTAATTAAGGATTTTTTGAATTTCTGGGGAGTCTATTGTTATTTGGCCTTTATCATTTCTGATTGATGAAATTAGGAATTTTACTCTTTCATTTCTGGTTAGGTTAGCCAAAGGTTTATCTATTTCATTGACCTTTTCAAAAAACCAACTTTTTGATTGATCTGTTGCATAATTGTTTTGTTTTCAACTTCATTTATTTTTTATTTTTTATTTTTTTTTAGAAACAGAGTCTCACTTTATCACCCTCGGTAGAGTGCCATGGCGTCTCAGCTAACAGCAACCTCCAGCTTAGGCAATTTTCTTGCCTCAGCCTCCTGAGTAGCTGGGACTACAGGTGCCTGCCACAGTGCCTGGCTATTTTTTGTTGCAGTTTGGCCAGGGCCAGGTTTGAACCCGCCACCCTTGGTATATGGGGCCAGCACCCACTGAGACACAGGCACCACCCCTTTGCTTAGTTTCTTATTGGAGGATCTATCCAACACTGCCAAAAGGGTGTTAAAATCTCTGACTATTATGCTGCTGGAGGAAATCAAGTTGCTCATGTCTGTTAGAGTCTCTCTTATAAATTGAGGCGCATTCTGATTGAGTGTATAAATGTTAATAATTGATATCTCATCATGTTGAGTATTGCCCTTAACAAATATGAAGTGACTATCCTTATCTTTCCTTACTTTTGTTGGTAAAGCCTAGTGTATCTGCGAATAAAATTGCAACACCTGCTTTTTTCCGATCACCATTTGCCTGAATTATAGATGACCATCCCTTTACCCTGAGTCTATATTTATCTTTTAAGGTAAGATGAGATTCTTGTGGCTCAGTGCCTGTGGCTCAAGTGGCTAAGGTGCCAGCCACATACACCTAAGGTGGTGGGTTCAAGTCTAGCCTATGCCTGCCAAACAACAATGACGGCTGCAACCAAAAAATGGCCGGGCATTGTAGTGGGTGCCTATGGTCCCAGCTACTTAGGAGGCTAGGCAGGAAACTCACTTGAGCCCAGGAGTTGGAGGTTTCTGTGAGCTGTGATGCCACAGCACTCTACCCAGGGGGACAGCTTGAGGCTCTGTCTCAAAAAAAAAAAAAAGATGAGATTTTTGTATGCAGCAGGTATCTGCCTGAGTTTTTCTATCCAGTCAGCCAACCTGTGCCTCTTTAGAGGACAACTTAAGCCATTCACATTAATTGAAAGTATTGATAAGCCTGGTCATATTTTGGGTATTGAGTTTTTCAAAAGTCCAATGGACATTTTTAATCCTTTCACCACTATGGAAGTTGGAGTTTGATCAAAAATTTCTGCATGAGTTTACTTTGATGGTAGAGTATTGTGCTTGTCATTGTGGAGGATGGGTCTGAGAATATCCTGGAGAGCTGGTTTAGTTATGGCAAATTTCTTCAACATGTGAATTTCATTAAAGTATTTAATTTCTCCATCATAAATGAAACTCAGTTTAGCTGGATATAGGATCCTGGGTTGAGTTATTTTGTTTCAGGAGGTTAAAGGTTGATGACCATTGTCTTCTAGCTTGAAGAGTTTCAGCAGAGAGATGTGCAGTCATGCTAATATTCTTTCCCTTCTGCGTTATAATTTTCTTATAACTGGCTGCTTACAAAATTTTCTCCTTCATAATAACTTCAGTGAAGTTAATTATAAAGTGTCTAGGAGATGTTTTATTTGGATTGAATCATGCTGGGGTTCTGAAACTGTCTGCTATCTGAATTTCAGAATCTCTTGCCATGTTTGGGAAGTTCTCTATTATCTCTTGAAGTATAGCATCTGGGACTTTTGAAGCAACCTCTTCTCCTTCAGGGATTCCTATAAAGTGAATGTTTGCTCTTTTGGAGTGGTCCCACAATTCTGTCAGGGAATGGCCTGTTTTTGCTCTCCACTTCTCTTTCTCTTTGAGTGTTTGGGAGTGTTCAAAAGCTTTGTCTTCAATGTCAGAGATCCTTTCTTCTGCCTGCTCCATTCTGTTACTGAGGGATTCTACTGTATTTCTCAGACCTTTGAAGGCTACAAGTTCTTGCCTCAATGTATCAAAATCTTTAGTGATTTTTGTCTTTGAATTCATTGAATTCTTGAGACAACATTTGAATTACTCTTTGAAATTCTAATTCCATCTTTACCTCCATTCTGTTGATCTTATTTGTCATCCAAATTCTGAACTTGATTTCTGACATCTCAGCCATTTATTTATAAATGGGATCATCTGGTGTGTCTGTTTTGTCATTTCTTGGGGGAGTTGATCTACTCTGATTATTCATGTTGCAGAGTTTTTCTGCTGATTCTGCCCCAAGATTATTTTTCACTGTTTGGCTAGGTGGGCAGATAAGGTGAAATTGGATTGGGGGCTCCTGGAGTTGTGGTTAACTAGCCCTTTGCCAAAGATCTGGGACTGGTTACTTTAGCTTTTTCCCTACATCTTTGCAAAGGACCCTTACAGTATTACAATCTGAGGCTCTGGTGACCTGCTTGGTGTGATGGGGTTAGGTGCCTCTATCTTGTATTCAGCTGGTCGTTGTTCAGTCCTAGAGGATCAGTGACTCTGGGTTGAAGTCTCAGCTGTGGAGAAATACAAGCAACTAAGATGCCCTGCCTCCCATGGGCAACAACTGGAAGAGGAAAATCAACCCTTCCTGTTGCCACACAACAAAGGTACCACCTGAGAGTGTCCTTGGGTAATTGGCCTAGGTTTGGAGTTTCAAACCAATTGACCTAGTCAGTATCAACTCTCAAGTGGTAGAGTTTGAAAGGTCTCCAGCAACTAGATAGCAGAGGTCTACTGGCTGCTCAAATGTGGCTCACTCTGGTGCTCTGTGGAGTCAGAAAGGCCCACCCAATAGCAGAGTTGGACCAGGGGGCTGGTATCTCTTTCCCCACCTTGCACCTCTTTCACACCCAATCACTAGTAACCCCACAGGGCTATAGTCCTGCTCCTTCCAATAAGCAGATGTGCCAGAGCTTTGCACCTTCCAGTGTCAAAGGAAAGTCAATGCCCCCTCAGTCACCACCCTCTGCCACCAGCCAGCTGGGGGAGCTGAGGACTGCCTGCCTCGGGTACTCAATGACAACTGGGGAGTGTTCCACCTGAGCTGAGTCTGAACCTGAGGATAACAAATCAGCAAATGATTTTCTCCCTTAGCCACTGTACCTTTGCCCCAGCTGTTCTGCAGCACTGGTATCTCTGTAGGGTGAGGTCTAGCTTCCTTTGGCAGTTCTCAGAGTTGGGAAAGTGTCTCTCCAAGATTAGACCCTGGTGGGATCACTCTATTGTTGCTGAATCTTCATGGGAGGTGTCCCTGTGCAGCTCCCAGGCAGCTCCCATGGCCAGGGAGGTGGCTGTAGCAGCAGCAGCTCTGGGAATGCAGAGGCATGGCTCTAGCAGCCAGGTGGGGTAAGCGGTTCTGGCAGGGCAGAGCATGGGGTGCTGGGTTCCAGCGGGGTGGAGCATGTGGCTGGCAAGCTTCCTCCCACAGCTGTTTTGTACTTTTGTAGACCAACAGTGTCCCCCCTTTTTGTCTGCACTACTGCTGGGCTCACTGTTACAGTGCAGCTTTTCTACCACAGCCCTTGCAGTGCCTGGACCTGGCAATGAACCACAGACATTCCAGTCTCTGCAGGCGTTAGGCTTCTGGACTGTCAGGCAAGGGGGAAAGGGTGGACTGGAAGTTCAAAATGGTGGGGAAAACGTTAGTTCAACTTTCATGTCTGGCGAGAGAGTGCTCAGAGTCACATCAGGGTCCCTCTGGAGAAGTAGTCTCCACTTCCTGCAACTCTCTCCCGTGGGGTGAGACAAGAAGTCCTCAGTTCACTGCTCGCCTACAGAAAACCTATAGCGAGCAAAAAAAATTAAAAAAAAAATAACCCCTCTCTGGTAGGGGGATGGATACTTTTCCTTTGGGATGAGTTTTGTACCTGAAATTTGCTTTCTTGGAGTCGCAGCTTGCCTCAGCAGAGATAACATGCAGTTATTACTCTTCTCTCTCAGCTCGGCTCCAGTATTTATTGGATACTTTCTGATCATTATCCTTCCCTCTGGATGGGAGTTTCTGTCAAAAGCTGCCTCCAGCTTGCCCCTCCTCTTCAACATTTCTTATAGTGCAGATTTGCTGGTAATAAATTCTTTCAAGGCTTGTCCAAAAAAGTCTTTATTTTGCCTTAGTTTTTGAAAGATATTTTCACTAGATATAGAATTCTAGCATTTTCAAGATATTCCTCTACTGTCTTCTTTCTGATATATCTTTTAACCCCCTCTGGCAGAGAAATGGAAGAAAATATTTGTGATCTTGGGTTAGGCACAGATTTCTTTGATGGGAAACCAAAAGTACAGTCCAAAACAGCAAAAATTAATCAAAATTAAGAACGTCTGTTCTTCAAAAGACACTGATAAGAATGAAAAGATAAGCCATAGACTAGGAGAAATTTCACATAAACAATCAGAATATATAGTGGTGTGCTGGTAAATATGTGAGCACTAGCTCTCTAGGGCCATAAAAGCCCTATTTTCTAGCATTTACCAATTTCTATGATGTAAATGCTACCACTGTTGCTGATTTCTAGTTTGTTTGTTTGTTTGTAGAGACAGAGTCTTACTTTATTGCCCTCCGTAGAGTGCCATGGCATCACACAGCTCACAGCAACCTCCAACTCCTGGGCTTAGGTGATTCTCTTGCCTCAGCCTCCCAAGTAGCTGGGACGATAGGCACCTGCCACAACACCCGGCTATTTTTCTGTTGTTGTTGCAGTTTGGCCAGGGCTGAGTTTGAACCTGCCACCCTCAGTATATGGGGCCAGTATCCTACCCACTGAGCCACAGGCGCTGCCCCTGATTTCTACCTACTAACATTTTTTAATATAGTGTTGAAAAGAGGTAACTTATAGCAATTAAATGGCCATTAATAATGGAATGCATAAACAAATGTAATGTACCTGTACAATGGAGCATATGGATGTATCTCAAAAATATAATATTGAGAGAAAATTGCCAGTAGCTCTATATTTATAATGTGATGCCATTTATGTAAATGTAAAAAATCATAAAGAAAAGCATACATTTTGTATCAGTAAAGACATATGTAGAAAAGTAATTTAAACACGGAAGCAAGGGCACTCATATACCAAATTCATAATACTGCTTAGACTTAGGGCAGGTGAAAATAGGATAAAGACATATGTTAGTTATTGTGTGAAGGCCAAGCCGATGCCATTTTAATGATGGCCACCACCGCCATCTTAGGCCCAATGAGTCAGCATAACATCCCCTGCCCATCCCAAAGATAGCACCATCCCATGGTGTGAAACCTATGCCCAATCACAAGCTAATGCCTAACCTGTAATCTGCCCATGCCCCTAGCAACCAATCAAAATTGTACCTGTACTTTACCCCTCCCCTTCTTGTTTTCTGAACCCTATAAAAACTGATTGCACCTCCAGAGCAGGGCTCTTCCTCAGTGTGCTCACCAGGAGAGTCCAGGCCCGGGCTTAAATAAAGCTTGCCTCATGATCTTTGCATGGGATTGTGTCTCGGACTAACTCTTGGGGGATCGGGAAAAATCCAGGCACAACAATTGCTGCCTAACATTATTACCAAAAACTTAGTGGCTTAAAACTACACATAGTTATCATCTCACAGTTTCTGTGGGTCAAGAATCTGGGCAAATGTTGGAAGTTCCTTGACTGCATTTTTTTTTTTTTTGAGACAGAGCCTCAAACTGTCACCCTGGGTAGAGTGCTATGGCATCACAGCTCACAGCAACCTCCCACTCCTGGGCTTAAGTGATTCTCTTATTTCAGCCTTCAGCCTCCCAAGTAGCTGGGACTACAGGCACTCGCCACAACGCCCAGCTTTTTTTTTTTCTTTTTGGTTGTAGTTGCCATTGTTGTTTGGCAGGCTTGGGCTGGATACGAACCCGCCAACTCTGGTGTATGTGGCTGGTGCCTTAGCTGCTTGAGCTACAGGTGCTGAGCCCCTTGAAAGGGTTTTTAAATTCTTTGTGGATCAACCCTTAAGGCCCTTATTCTATCCTCTGAATCATCTTTCCTGTTTTGGGAAAGGTAGCATGTGTTTTCAGCTGAGTCTTTTTTTTATTAGCTTACTTCCTGCCAGTAGAATTTTGGAAGTCCAACAGGATCCCTTCATTCTGTACTCTCTGTCTTTTTCAGTCCAAATCAGCAGTGTTTCTGCTGAAATAATGTCCTCAGTGTTTTAAGTCTTTGGTTGACTTGAACAAGGTTCACACCCTTAGATAAAAGCCACACACATTGATCTTGGCTTTTCCTTCTATGATGTCATCTCTTTTTTGGAATCCTACTCAAATAACTGAGGGACAACACCCTTAAGCTTCTTAGACACTCCATGGTTTGATGATTTCCGATTTTTTTTAACTTATGTTTTTAGAAAGAGGGTCTCACTATGTTGCCTAGGTTGATCTTGAATTCCTGAGCTCAAGTGATCCTCCACCTCAGTCTCCTGAGTAGCTAGGATTACAGGTGCTAGTGTGATTTAGAGGTTCTGTGAGGCACATCTTTAAAGTCTTGAAAGAATCCTTTCTAGGACTGAATAAAGTCATGTGCCACATAGGGACATTTTAGTCAGCAATGAACTACATATAAGACAGTGGTCCCACTGTACCCCAGAAGTGCATTAATGTACATAGTTACCATTCAATAAAAAAAAAAGACAGTGGTCCCATAAGTTGTAATATTGTAATACTGTACCTTTCCTGTGGGTTAATATGTTTAGATATAATTGCCTACAGTATGTAGTACACTAACATGCTACACAGGTTTGTCATCTAGGAGCAATAGACTATACTACCTAGGTTTGTGTAAGCATATTCTATGATATTCGCTCAACAACAAAATCACCTAAAGATGCATTTCTCAGAATATATTCTGCTTGTTAAGTGATACATGACTATAATCTGATATTTTGATGTTTCTGAGGTTTTAGCAAAAGGTTAAAAAACCCCAGCTTTTTCTATAAATCACATTTTCTTAATCTTATTGTTTTTTGCCATATGTGTAGGCTGAGAATTTCTCAAATCATCAAGTTATAGTTCCTTTTTGTTTAGCAGTTTCCTCCTCAACTTATCTCTCTTGCTGTTTTTACTAAAAGCAGCAAGTAAACAGGTGCTTCAACAATTTACTTAGGAATCTCCTTGGCTATATATCTATCGCTCACAAGTTCTCCTTTCCTAATGACTGCAGGAGACATTTTCACTAAGCTTAGATCTAACACATAACAAGGATTCCCTTCCTGTAGTTTCAATAATTTGTTATTTATTTCCTTTTGCGCTCCCACCAGCAGAATCCTCAAAGTCCAGGTTTCTGCTAATAAACTATTCAAGGTGATTTAAACTTTCTATATCATGCTCCTTCAAATTCTTCCAGCCTGCACTCACTATCCAATTGCAAAGCCATTGCCACATTTTTTAGGTAGATGTTAGAGTAATAGTCTACTTTCAGGTACAAAAATCTGCAGTAGTAAAAGCAACTGTAGTGAGAACAGGATGGAGTGAGTCAGGCTAGGGCTGAGATGACACAGTTGGTCTGGTCAGTTTAGGTCCTACATGACCTTCACCTCATGCCTCCCATTCTTGGTGTTTTATAAATTCAGCATTAACCTAAAAATGTATATCTTGAGTAGCTTAGGACAATTGATTTAGGAGATTAACTTTTAAATTAGAATGTTGTTTTGGGTCATGGGTTATGTTAATCATTGTTTAAAATAAAGATTAACATGATTTTTACTTTGAACTTTTACGTATAAAACTGTGATTTTGGAAAATAGAAAAACAGAACGGTCTTAGACTGCTCTCACTGTCGTCCAGTGAGAGAATCACCAGCCTTCTGACAACGTTTGATAGACCTATCTCCATCTGTACCCATTGACAGCCAATAACAGGCAGCAGGACCCTCTTCCTCATAACACTAGTTTCCTATTGCTCCATAACAAATTGCCATGCATTTAGGGATTACGATAACATTCATTTGCTGTATCCTAGTTTGTGTTGATTAGAAGTCCGGGCATTGCTTAGCTGGGTGCTCTGCTTAGGGTACCACAAACTGAATCCCTGTGTTCACAAGGGTTTTAACTGAGGCTCAACTACAGAAGCATTCCCTTCCACATTCCCATAGTTGTTAGCAGCAATTTTTCATGGTAATAGGATTCCCTAAGCTGAAGCCAACAAGCGGGAATATGGGGTGGGGAGCGGGAATTAGTCTGGAGAAAATCTGCTAGCAAGATGGAGTAATATAGGGTGGCACCTGCAGCTTAGTGGGTAGGGCGCCGGCTCCATATACCAAGGGTGGCGAGTTCAAACTCAGCCCCAGCCAAACTGCAAACTGCAATAAAAAAACAGCCGGGTGGTCTGACAGGCGCCTATAGTCCCACCTATTCAGGAGGCTGAGGCAAGGGAATCACCTAAGCCCAAGAGCTGGAGGTTGCTGTGAGCAGTGTAACGCCACGGCACTCTACTATGGGTGATAAAGTGAGGCTCTGTCTCTACAAAAAAAAGGGGGGATTAATATAATATAATCACAAGAATAACATCCCATCACCTTGGCCATGTACTATTGGTTAGAAGCAAGTCACAGGTCCCAGTACGCTCAAGGGGAAGGGAATGTGCATACAAGCGTACAGATACCAGGAGGCAGAGATCATAGAGGACCTTCTAGAGTATCCGCCACAACTGGGGTGAGAAATAAGGAGCCCTTAAACTTAATCTGTAAAGATTTAACTTCTTTTTCTTACAAAAAATTTGAAACATGAGAAAACCAAAAATCAACATATGCTGGACAAACAATACAAAGTTATAAAATCAAATATCATAACAATGAAAAAGTAGGCATGTATTGACAGACACCAGCATCTCCGCCTGGCGCCCGTCCGCTGGTCCCAAACAGCACCAGTCCAGCTGGTACCTGCTCTTTGGATTTAACTTCATCTGGCTTGCAGGGACTGAAGTCTTTGCTGTTAGACTGTGGCTCCAATTAGACTCTCAGACCAAGAAACTGATAATCATCATTCCAACTTGTACACAGTTTACATTCTTCTCCCTGCCCCTCCAGACCAAGTCTCATTCTGTTGTCCAGGCTAGAGTGCTGCGACATCAGCCTAGGTCACAGCAACCTCCGACTCCTGGGTTCAAGTGATCCTCCTGTCTTAGCCTCCTGAGTAGCTAGGATTACAGGAATGGGCTATGACAACACCCAGCTAATTTTTCAATCTGTAGTAGAAACAATGTTTCACTCTTGCTCAGGCTGGTCTCCAACTCCTGAGCTCAAACATGCCTCCCACCTCAGCCGGCCAGTGCTAGGATTACAGGCGTGAGTCACTGCATGATGCTGGTGGGCTTCCTGGGCTGCTGTGGTCTGTGCATGTTGGGCTTGATCTTCTCCTTCCTCTTCGAGATCTTTGCCTTTGACAAAGCTGTGGTCATCAAGGATATTCCCACAAAGTTGAGGTGATTAAAGAAGTCCAAGAATTTTTTTTTAATTTATTTCATTATTTTTATTTTTATTTTTTTGAGACAGAGCCTCAAGCTGTCACTCTGGGTAGAGAGCTGTGGCATCACAGCTCACAGCAACCTCCAACTCCTGGGCTCAAGTGAGTCTCCTGCCTCTTCCTTTCAAGTAGCTGGGACTACAGGCACCTGCCACAACGCCGGCTATTTTTTGGTTGCAGCCATCATTGTTGCTTGGCGGGCTGGGCTGGATTTGAACCCTCCAACTCAGGTGTGTGTGGCTGGTGCCTTAGCTGCTTGAGCCACAGGCGCCAAGCCAAGAAGTCCAGGAATTTTATAAGGACACCTACAACAAGCTGAAAACCAAGGATAAGCGCCAGTGGCAAACACTGAAAGCTAATGGCTACCAGTAGCTAATGGACTACCGTGGCTTGGCTGGGAGTGTAGAACAATTTATCTCGGACATCTGCCCCCAAAGGACTTCCTTGAACCTTCTCAGTGAAACCCTGGCCAGAGACCAAAGACATCTTTGATGGCAAATTCCACATCATTGGTACAGGAGGCATCAGCAATGCGGTCAGGATATTTGGCACCTGACCATTGTATCTTCAGTATAATCTTGTGCTGTGCTATTGGCAAAAGCCAAAACATTACCTAACATCCCTGAGCAAGTGGATTTTTGCTAATTTTAGTATTCATTCTGCATTTCTGAACCAAAAAAAGTTTTTGTATGTTTGTCTTTCAATGCCTTATTCAATATTGATGTTTTTAATTGATTGGCATTTGCTTTGCTTTTGGGTTCTTTGTTGTTTTTTGTTTTTTTTTTTTTTTTTTTTTGGTTGGCTATTTTTGCTTGTGTTAAGCAGAAATACAAATTCTGGAATGAAAGGTACTACGTTCGCTAGACTCTAGTCTAGACAAAAGGTATTGTTATTTATTTATTTATTTATTTGAGACAGTGTCTCACTTTGTCACCCTTGGTAGAGTGTCATGGCATCACAGCTCACAGCAACCTCAAACTCTTAGGTTTAAGCGATCCTCTTGCCTCAGCCTCCCAAGTACCTGGGGTTACAGGCACCTGCCACAATGCCTGGCTATTTTTTAGAGACGAGGGTCTAACTCTGTCTCAGGCTGGCCTCGAACTCATGAGCTTAGGCAATCCACCTGCCTTGGCTTCCCAAGTGTTAGGATTACAAGCGTGAGTCACTGCGACTGGCCTAAAGGTATTTTTACTTACAGAGAATTTTTTGGTCTTTAAAAACATAAAAATGTGTATCAGATTTAGTCAGGTTTAACTTATTTTGAAGAAAATTTTATATATAATAAAAAATTCCAATGATTTTTTAAAAGTAAGAGTATAATAAAAAATGTAAATCTTTTATGTGGGTTAGTTTTAAAATGTCTAGATGATAAATGACTACTGTTTAGGAAGTTATCTTTTACAGTAGAAAATTTAGTTTAATTTTCTTTCTTTTTTTTTTTTTGGAGAGACAGAGTCTCACTCTATTGCCCTAGGTAGAGTGCTGTAGTATCACACACCTCACAGCAACCTCCAACTCCTGGGCTTAGGTGATTCTCTTGCCTCAGCTTCCCGAGTAGTTGCGACTACAGGCACCCATCACAATGCCTGGCTAGTTTTTTGTTGCAGTTTGGCCAGGGCCAGGTTTGAACCCACCACCCTTGGTATATGGGGCTGGCGCCCTACCCACTGAGCCACAGGTTCCACCCTAATTTTCTTATATAGCTTATTAACATTTCAGTATGAACAATTAAAATATTTCTGACTGGACATGGTGGCTCACACCTGTAATCCTGGTAACTCTGAGAGGGCGAGGTGGGAGGATTTCTTGAAGCCAGTTCAAGACCAGCCTGAGTAAGAGTGTTATGCTCGAAAATTATTCTCCCAAATAGCCCCAACAGATGAATCCGAGACACACTCCGATGTAAAACAAAAGGTGAGTTTTATTCAAGCCCAGGCCTGGTCTCTCCTGGCATGCAAGCTGAGGAAGAGCCTCGAACCCGGGGTGGAGCAAGTTTTTATGGGGTACAGAAAGCAAGAAGGGGAGGAGGGTATGAGTACACTTTTGATTGGTGGTTGGTGATTTCATTAGTAAAGGAGGATTTGGATTGGTACAGGTGAGGGGTGGGGGAAGGCAGCAGGGAGTGGCTTTGCAGGTTTTACTGGCAGAGGTTGGGGTGGAAGGGCTAGGAATGGAGTTTATGCAGTAAACAGCTAGGAGTGGGGCTTGTGCAGTAAACCACAAAATGGAGCTAGTCTGGCCCTCTCAAGAGCAATGGCCTGTCTCTACAAAAAGTAGAAAAATTAGCTGAATGCAGCCATGCCTACAGTCCCAGCTACTCAGGAAGCTGAACCAGGAGGATCTCTTTAGCCCAGGAGTTTGAGGCTGCAGTGAGCTATGATGAGGCCATGGTACTCCAGTCCAGGCAACAGAGCAAGACTCTGTCTCAAAACATATATAAATGAAATAACAATAATAATTAATACATTTCTGCTTATATTTTCAGGCTTTAATACCCTCCAGACTGTGGGGTAAACCCCCACAAAAATTAAATGAAATGTGCTCTTTTAATTCCAAAAACTAAGCAAAAAGACTTGTGAGTATTATGTGCTTTTGTCGAAGCCCTAAGTGACCTGGGAAAACATGGTGGGGGCCTGCAGGCCAGGCGTAAAAATCTCCTACAGGGAACCCCAATGGTGCAGTCAAGTCAGCCTGTCAGATAAGGGTTGAAACAGCGCATCTGTGCAGAGGACATGACTCACAGGTTGATGTGAGTAAAAAGAAAAAACTCCATCTTAATGATGTTGAGTAAAATACTCCATCATAACTGCAGGGTCTCCAAAACCATAAGAAAACAGTCATGAAGCCAGTTTCTCAGAAATTTGAGTAAATAGAAGAGAAAGGTTTTACTCCTCTGTTTATCCTAGCCTTTAACTTTAACAACAGAAGTCAGATAATGTATTGTTCTTTTAGGTCTTCCAAGAGGAATAACCTGAGGCTAGCTTAAGATGGTTGTCTTACTTTCCCAGACTTTCTTTCTTTAGGCTAATCTTATGATGGCTATCTCACTTTCCTGGACTTTCTTTTCTATAGTTTAAGATAAGAAATGAGGATGTTAGGATTATTGATCAATGTGGTGTACTGACTAGCTCCCAATAAAAGGGAGTGGAAAATAAAGACATTTTGCTACATGCCACCTAAGAGTGTGTAGTCGTTTCTTGTTTTTAAACAATTCTAGGAGTGAACCTGCACCTGCGGCCAAGCCATCCTTCTCTCCCCTAGAGAAAGAACATCACCAAACACCAGACAGTGGTCATCTCTATTTTTTTCCCTGCTATATTGTCAAAGTAAACACTCTTTCAGTAAGTAGCTCATAAAGTAATCCTAATTTTTTTTTTTAATTGAGACAGAGTCTCATTTTGTTACCCTTGGTAGAGTGCTGTGGTGTCATAGTGTTGCAGGAAGATGAGGCCCAAAGGAGAGAAAGAGCACCCAAACACCATAGTTATAAGAGGAAGGGATTTATTCATTGGCCGGGAGCTTACGGCATAGAAGATTTCCAAATGGCCGTGCTCCCTGACTGGCTTGGTCTTTCCCTTTTTATTGACAGTCAGAAAGTTCCACCCCACAGGCACCCTTCCCATTGGCCAGTTTGAATCAAGTGGGAAATGCTACCACAGCCCCTACAGAACTACAGGATTTCACAGAACTTGGAAATTTCCAAGTTCCAGGGAGTTAAGCCTATAAATTCCCAAGAGCTGAGTCGCCATAGAGAGGGCCCTGCACGTGTATCCTTGTGGTCTCCCTGAGAAGACATGTTCTCCTGGACCTCGCCCCTCTCTGGTATCCTCTCTCAATAGCTCACAGCAACCTCAAACTCTTGGGTTCAAGCAATTCTCTTGCCTCAGCCTCCCTCATAGCTGGGACTATAGGCACCTGCCACAATGCCTGGCTATTTTTTTGTTTGTTTAGTAGGCCTGGGCCAGGTTTGAACCAGCCAGCCCCGGAGCATGTGGCCGGCACCCTAACCACTGAGCTACAGGCAGCTAGCCAGTAACCCTAATTTTGGATGGTTTTCTGTAATTCCTTCCAGTCTGCTGGCTCCCAAATCTTGCAGGTGCTTCATGGGTTGTGGTTATAACTATATATACATACCCACATGTACAGTGAGGGATATATATCGCAGACATATTGTAAGTTCTGTTCCAGATAACCACAATAAAGCAAATATCACAATAAAGTGAGTTACACAAACATTTTTTATTTCTGATGACATATAAAAGTTATGTTACACTATACTTCTTCTGTATTACTCTCTTGAAGTACATCACATTGAAATAAATCAATGTGATGAAGACAATTAATGACAATTAATGACATGGTGGGGCATGGGGAAAGGGGAGACCAGGCAGAGAAGGAGGGAGTGGGTGTGGACAAGGAAAAAAAAAAGAAAGAAAGAAACAAAGAAAGAAAATAGTGACTAATTCTCAGGTAAATTGTATTTAATTTTGACCAAAGTACATTACTTAAACATTAATTTTTAATTCAACATGTTAATATGTTGTTTACCATATTGCATCCCCATTTATAAATAATATGTTTGTAATTTCCCCTTTATAATAATATATTTTGTCTAATTTTAATATCAGGTGTATCCAGATTAAGCAGAATGATTTTGAAGTATTTCTTTTTCTATTGTCTATAAGATTTGGCATGATCTGTTTTTTGAAATTATCTTTTACTTTTATTTATAAATATTAGTTGTCTATTTTTTTGAGACTTTGGAAAAAACAATAAGAAGTTAACTGATCAAAGTATTCTATACTAGACATACTCCTATCTGACAATGTGAATGTTACTTTCTTTGCATTATTACTATTATTATTATATGCTTAATATTTCATTGGAGCAATCGTCTGATTTCTTTTCTGAATATATTTATCTTCATTCGTTCTTTATGAGGTTTTTGTTCTCAGTCCTTATGTTAAACATTGTTATTGTCATTAAGTTTAGCCATTTTAATTCTGTGAAGGCAAAAATGGAAACCTAATATACACATGTATAAGAAAAATAAATTTAAAAAAAGAAAAAGAAGTATTAAAATAAATAAATGTGCTATCCTATAATCTATTGTATGCAATAGCATTATACTAAAAAAGTACACACCTAAATTTAAAAATACGTTATTGCTAGAAAATGCTAGTGATCATCTGAGACTTGTAATCTTTCTGGTGGAGGGTCTTGCCTTGCTGTGATGTTGGTATCTGCTGACTGATCAGGGTGCTAAAGGTTGAGTTACTTGTGTCAATTTCTTTTCTTTTCTTTTTATTTAAGAGATAAGAGTCTCACTTTGTCGCCCTTGGCAACCTCCAGCTCTTGGGCTTAGGCGATTCTCTTGCCTCAGCCTCCCAAGTAGCTGGGACTACAGGTGCCTGCTACAATGCCCAGCTTTTGTTGCAGTTTGGCCGGGGCCAGGTTTGAACCCACCACCCTTGGTATATGGGACCAGTGCCGTACCTACTGAGCCACAGGCACTGCCCCAAGCTGTGTCAATTTCTTAAACTAAGATGGTGAGATTTGCTGCATCAATTGAGTTTGCATTTCATTAAGGATTTCTCTATAGTGTGTGATGCTGTTTAGTAGCATTTTACTCACAGTAGAGCTTCCTTTAAAGTTGGAGTCAATTCTCTCAGACTTTGCTGCTTTTTTATCAACTAACTTTCTGTAACATTCTAAATCCTTTATTGCCATTTCCACAGTATTGGCAACATTTTCGCCAGGAGTAGATTTTAACTCAAGAAATCACTTAGTTTGCTCATGCATAAGAAGCAACTCCTCTGTTCAAGTTTGATCATGAGACTGTAGCAATTCAATCACATCTTCAAGCCCCACTTCTAATTTTAGTTCTTTTTCTTCTCCACCACATCTGAACTCTTCAAAGTCATTCCGAAGGGTTAGAATAAAATTTTTCTAAATTCCTGTTAATGTTGACATTTTGACTTCTTCCCATGAATCGCAAATGTTCTTAACCATTCTCAAGAATGGTGAATCTTTTCCAAAAGGTTTTCCTTTTTTTATTATTTATTTATTTTTTTTAGACACAGAATCTCACTTTATCCCCCGTTGGTAGAGTGCCATGGCAGCGTTATACTGCTCACAGCAACCTCCCTCCCACTCCTGTGCTTAGGCAATTCTCTTGCCTCAGCCTCCCAAGTATCTGGGACTACAGGTGCCCGCCACAATGCCTGGCTATTTTTTTGTTGCAGTTTGGCTGGGGCCAGGTTGGAACCCGCCACCCTCGATATATGGGGCCAGTACCCTACCAACTGAGCCACAGGTGCCACCCTTTCAGGTTTTCGATTTACTTTGCCTAGGTCCACCAGAGGAACTACTATGTGTGGCAGCTATAGCCTTATAAAATGTATTTCTTTTTATTTATTTATTTATTTATTTATTTTTAGAGACAGAGTCTCACTTTATAGCCCTTGGTAGAATGCTGTGGCATCACAGCTCACAGCAACCTCCCACTCCTGGGCTTAGGTGATTCTCTTGCCCCAGCCTCTCAAGTAGCTGGGACTACCGGCGCCCACCACAACGCCCGTCTATTTTTTTGTTGCAGTTCTTCCAGGGCCAGGTTTGAACCTGCCACCCTCAGCATATGGGGTCGGTGCCCTACTCACTGAGCCACAGGTGCTGCCCCTTTCTTTTTATTTTTTAATTAATCAACCAATCAAGTTATTTATTTACTTATTTGAGATGGGGTCTCCCTATATTTCCCAGGCTAGAGTACGGTACCTATTCACAGGTACACAGTACATTGTAGCCTGGAACTCCTGGGCTGAAGGGATCTTCCTGCCTCAGATTTCTGTTTAATTGGGGCTACAAGCATGTGCTTACCAAACTCAGCCCTAGATTTTGATATAACGTGAGAGACATGCAACTCTTCCTTTCACTTGAACACTTGGAGGCCACTGTAGGGTTATTTTTTAATTCTTTTTGCAGAGACAGAGTTTCATTTTATCACTCTTGGTAGAATGCTGTGGCGTCACAGCTCACAGCAACCCCCAACTCCTGGGCTTAGGATATTCTCTTGCCTCAGCCTTCTGAGTAGCTGGGACAACAGGCTCCCGGTTATTTTTTGTTGCAATTTGGCCGGGGCTGGCGCCCTATCCACTGAGCCACAGGCGCTGCCCCACTGTAGGGTTATTAATTGGCATAATTTCTTTCTTTCTTTTTTTTTAGTTTTTGGCCAGGGCTGGGTTTGAACTTGCCACCTCCAGCATATGGGATCGGCGCCCTACCCCTTTGAGCCACAGGCGCCATCCTAATTGGCATAACTTCAATATTATATCTCAGGAGATCTGAGGAGAGAGAGAGAGATGTGGAATACTCAGAGGGTGGAGTACTCAGAATACATACAAGATTTATTGCTAAAGTTTGCTGTCTTAGGTGGGCATAGTTTACAATGTCTCAAAACAATGACAATAGTAGCATCAGCCAGGTGTGGTGGCTCACGCCTATAATCTCAGAACTTTAGGAGGCCAGACTGGAGCATCTCTTACTGACAGGAGTTTGAGATCACCCTAAGTGACAGAGTGAGACCCCATCTCTATCAAAAGTTTTTTTAAAAACTTAGCTGGGAGCAGTGGCATGCATCTGTAGTCTCATCTACTCAGGAGGCTGAGGCAGGATTGCTTGAGTCCAGGAGTTCAAGGCTATAGTGAGAGCTATGATCATACAACTGCACTCCAGCTTGGGTGACAGAGTGAGACCCTGTTTCTAAAAAAAAAAATTTATTTTATTTTATTTTGTGGTTTTTGGCCAGGGCCAGGTTTGAACCTGCCACCTCCAGCACATGGGGCCAGAGCCCTACCCCTTTGAGCCACAAGTGCCGCCCCTCTAAAAAAATTTTAAAAAGTGCTCAGTGCCTGTAGCACTGTAGTTACGGTGCCAGCCACATACACTCAGGCTGGCAGGTTCGAACCCAGCCTAGGCCACCTAAACAACAATGACAACTGCAACAAAAATAGCCGGGCATTGTGGCAGGTGCCTGTAGTCCCAGCTACTTGGGAGGCTGAGGCAAGAGAATTGCTTAAGCCCAAGTGTTTGAGGTTGCTCTGAGCTGTGATGCCACGGCACTCTACCAAGGGCAACATAGTAACACTCCATCTACAAAAAATAAAGTAAAATAAAAAAATTTTTTTTCAGAGATAGAGTCTCACTTTGTCACCCTCGGTAGAATGCTGTGGCATCATAGCTCACAGCAACCTCCAGCTCCTGGGCTTAGGCAATTCTCTTGTCTCAGCCTCCTGTGCAACTGGGACTATAGGTGCCCCCAACAATGCCTGGCTATTTTTTTGCTGCAGTTTGGCCAGGGCTGGGTTCAAACCACCACCCTCGATATATGGGGCCGGCTCTCTACTCACTGAGCCACAGGCACTGCCCCAAATAAAAAAATGTTAAAAAGTAACATCAAAGACCACCATAATAGATATAATAAAGTGAAAAAGTCTGAACTATTGCTATAATTACCAAAATGTGGCCTAGGGAAATGAAATGTGCATAGGCTGTTGGAAAATGGCATCAATAGACTTGCTAAAGTCAGGGTTGCCACAAACCTTCAATTTGTGAGAAATGCAAAATCTATAAGATACACTGAAATGAAGCACAATAAAACAAGGTGTATTTGTATTGGCGTAAAATGTAGAATGGATTTCATATGAATTTTGTTCTACTTGATTTTTAATTTCATTTTTCCTTTGTATAGGAATGGAATTCTTTATCCTAATAAACATGTTACTGTTGCCTTCTCGGGAGACAAATACAACATTCTTTTAATTTCTTTACAATTGGAAATTCACAGTGACAAAATGTATCTTTGTATTTTCTAAGTTTATTATATCTGTTGTCACCATGCAGTCTGCATTTATTGAAAACACCAAATATCCTCTTGCATTCAAAGGAAAATCGCATGATATTTAATACAATGTCAGTTCTGATTTAAGATTCTATTGTTTTTCAAATTTTGTTCATTAGTATGTTAATATAATCTTTTTTACCGATAAGCATTTAAAATACTTCTTATGTAAATTGGATTAGACATAGAAATATAGAAAACATCATACCACATTATAAACTGTTAGACTATAGCTCCACTGCCAAAAAGGGAATTAATTATTTAATAAATTAATAATTCTCTGATGAAGGAAGAAATCGATTGGACCAGCCACTAGTTTAAGTGGATATCTACTTAACTCAGTACAGTATTTTATATTGCATTAAAGGAAGGCAAGAATCTATTGTATTCTCTTTTATTGGGAAAGCTGCTATTGACATTTGCTTACAACGTAATAGTCTTTCTTCACAGAAGCAAGTGTAATGTTATCATGATCAATGGCCTACTTTATAAACATGTAGTCAATGCATAAATATTGACGGCTTATACAATGGAAAATATAAATATGAGTCATATATACCTTGACCTAAAGAAGATTATAATCTAGCATAGAGATGATTTGCAACATAAATAATGGCAACATAATAATAACAGCTACAGGAGTGACAGAAACAAGAAGAGTACTTTAAAAGTCTAGAAGAAGAGATGTCATAATAGCCACGAAGTATTTGTTGGATATTATTTATGTGCTATGATGATGGTTATTAGTACAATGAATCATTAGTACTTCAATACTGTTTGAATTTTTTTTTTTTTTTGGCAGTTTTTGGCTGGGGCTGGGTTTATTTTTATTTATTTATTTTTTATTAAATCATAGCTGTGTACATTAATGCAGTCATGAGGTATAATGTGCTGGTTTTATATACAATTTGTAATATTTTCTTCAAACTGGTTAACATAGCATTCATGGCATTTTCTTAGTTATTGTGTTTGTGGAAGCCAAACTAATTAACTCAAGTCAAACTACCTCCTTTTGTTGTTTACTCAGAACAACAGGCCTCCGCATACCCAGGACCTTATCATACCTAGGTGTTAGGCAAGCCCCCTTGTGCACTCAGCCCACATCCTGACCCCCTCCCCTTTTTGCACTCCCCACTCTACTCTGCACATGCCCCACTTGCGACCTTTATCCCTTCCTTCTCATTCGCTCACCTGAGACAAAGAAGACTGGTCCCTGAGCCAATCAACCCTGAACACAATCACCCTGTACCTGTCAGTTTAGGACAGACATGGTTTACCTACCAATAAGGGGACTAATGGGAGGGAAGAGGGACTAATGGGAGGGAAGAGGGAGGGGTATAAAGGGACTTGATAGTCTGTAAGGGCTGTTCCTGCCTTTTCTGAAAGGGGCAGCCCAGGCTCTGAGCTTGAATGAATAAAATTCCTCATGCCTTTACAGCGATGTTCAGACTCTCAGAGTGGTGCATGAATTGAGTCTGGGGGCTTCCATGTTAAGACATTTATATTCCACTTTTAGTAAGTTTCACATGTACCCTTATAAGATGCACCATAGGTGTGGTCCCACCAATTACCCTCTCTCCACCCATCCTGCGTGGGGCTGGGTTTAAACCTGTCACCTCCGGTATATGGGGCTGGCACCCTACTCCTTGAGCCATAGGCGCCACCTAATACTATATGAGTATTAAAGATGGGGGGGGGGGCATTGTGGCTCATGCCTGTAATCCCAGCACTCTGGGGGGCCATAGCAGATGGATTACCTGAGGTCCCAGGTTTGAGACCAATTTGAGCAAGAGGGAGACCCCAGTCTCTAAAAATAGCCAGGTGTTGTAGTAGTCGCCTGTAGTCCCAGCTACTTGGGAGGCTAAGGCAAGAGCATCTCTTGAGCCCAAGAGTTGGAGGTTGCTGTGAGCTATGACACCACAACAATCTACTGAGGGTAACAAAATGAGACTCTGTCTCAAAAAAATATTAAGTTGAAGACATGAATTGGATACTTGTTATCTATTGGGCACTGTTCTTAGCACAATGCATATAAACTGGTAAGCTATTTTGATACATATAACAATGCCATTGGGCAGTCATGATTATCTTCATTTTATGGAAGAAAAATCTGAGGCTCATAAAATTTCAGAAGCTTACCCAAGGTCATAGAGCTAATAAAGTTAATAAAATAGGTTGAACCCTGAGATATCTGAAGTTCCAAGTTTATGCTGTCTGAAGCGGCTTTGGAGTTTGTCTTCACTATGCCAGTATCTCACTGTTTCAGTTATCTGTTGGTGAGCAAATCACCCCAAAACTTACAGGATTAAGACAAGGACAATTTATTATTTCTCTTGAGTAGGTGGTTGACTGGCCAGTCCTGTGGTGTGCCCTGGGTCATTTATGCTGCTAGTCACTGGGAGGTTGGACTTCTTTCTGTAGCAGATGAGGACTTCTATCTGTCACAGACAGACCTCCACCCCACCGTAGCCATTTTCCCACTCACAGTACACTGTCATTTTGGCCAGCTCAATTAGGTATTTACACTATTATTGTAGCAGGAAACTGACATAGACAGAAGACTCCAGGCACCAACTGATTAGAGGAAGCAGGTTTATTCCAGCCGGGGGGTAACTCAGAACACCAGTGTGTCTCTAAAACCGAGCCCCCCAACTCAATCTCTTGCCTTTCTTTTATCCACTTTTCAGGGCGGGGGTGCATGTGAGGGTCATAAAACAGAGACATGACATCATCCTCAAGGTCCCGGGCTCAAGGGGGAAGGTCAGATTCGCCTGTATCCTTGAGACTGGTCGGACCACCTGCCCTGAAAGGCAACAGAAACCCCAAGGAAGTTACTAGGATACAATCTAGGCCCTGCATATGTCAAGGAAGAAACATAGGGACAACAGAAATGCCTGTGGCTTGGCTGAGGCCTACACAGGGCAGCTAGGACAGCAGCTAGTTCTGCTTTTACTTTCTTGCCTCATTATGACTGTGTAAATTCTACTGAGCACAAAGCTACATTATATGTATTACTGCTAAATAATAACAAAAAAATTATATTCTTTGTTTTACAATTTGAAAAACAACAAAAAAAAGTTTAGGATGTTGCCTGTGGGCATTGGCCTCATATGCTGGAGGTTGTGGGTTCAAACCCAGCCCTGGCCAAAAACTGAAAAAAAAAAAAAAGAGTTTATTCTGGTCAGTTTGTTAATGTAGGCACCTCATCAGCAGACTGTGTTACCTAAACACTGAGAATTTCTGAGAGATTTTTGGCTGAGCACCTACTTGGCACCTTGCTGGCACTCGGTAAGTAGCTATAGAATGATTAATTACAAACTGGCCCTCAAGTGACAAGTTCAGTCTGAAACTTGGGTTCTTCATCTGTCAAAAGTAGAGATGGAGCTGAGGTATTACTTCTGGGGTCCTGTCTCTGAGCCTTCTTGAAGTCATCCTTCTAGAGCTCAGCTCCATAATCCCTTCACATGCTGCTCACTAGCCTCCTCCTTTCCCTGGGAGAATGTTCTTAAACCTTCTCAAAAGGGGCAAAGGGGAGGGAGCAGTGTGTCTGCTGACAGCATGGTGGCTTCAGAGGAAAAAGCAATGGAACAATTTTATTCGTACAGTTTTGTCAAATTTGAAATGTAAGATTAATTATTTGGAGGTAGCACCTGTGGCTCATCAAGTAGGGTGCCAGCCCCATTTACTGAGGGCGGTGGGTTCAAAGCCAGCCCCAGCCAAACTGCAACAAAAAAATAGCCAGGTGTTATGGCAGGCGCCTGTAGTCCCAGCTACTTGGGAGGCTGAGGCAAGAGAATCAGCTAAACCCAAGAGCTGGAGGTTGCTTTGAGCTATGACACCACGGCACTCTACCAAGGGCAATAAAGTGAGACTCTGTCTCTTAAAAAAAAAAAAGGTTAATTATTGTCACAGAGCATCAGCTATCTTCTTAATGATCCTCACCTTGTGTAGCTGGGGGAGGAATGAGAAACGGTGAGCAAGGAGGATCCCAAAGCTGATCCTTCAAAAGGGTTAACCTCTTAGCAATGGTTGAAATTGTGATGAAAGGCTATTAATGAAGGAATGAGAAAAGCTTGACCATAACACAAGAAGCAGGTAGCCAAAGCATGTAAGACCTTTTAATTTGTTCCTATTGTGTTCATTCTCCTATAAACCAGTAGGTTGGAGCCAGCCAGCCCTTTTCCTCCAGCTCTGCCTTCAGGCACACTTCCTATGGTTAGGTAGAAAGCAAGGAATCTCTGAGGCTCTTTTATGGGACAAAGGAAGTGCTTTGTCTGGGTGCTGCTTGGAGCAATTTTCCCTACCACGGAGGAAGGGCAAGGGCAGGGCCCCTGTCTCTGTGCTGCCTCACCTTAATCCTACCCTGAGCAACTGCCACACCAAAGAGAATGGAGAATGCCCTGTGGGCCAAGCAGCTCAAGCACAATAGGATTTGGAAAGTGACTCAGATCATTAACCTAAAGCTAATTATCATGTAGTTAACTGGTTCCATGGTATTGTCTGAAGCAGGAGGATGGCCCAATCCAGAGAGTATAAAACAGGACTTCAGACTATTACCAGAACCTTTCTTTGTCATGTTGACAGCAGCCACTGTTATCCTAAATAACCATTGCATGCAGGACACTGCTGGACAGGCCCTGGCAAAGCAGGATGAACCTATGTGCCAACATCTGGAATTGTTTATTCATGTCCAAGGCCTTCTGTTATAGACGAAGTTAAGAGACTGGGCACTCCAAGGACCATCATGCCAGTTAAGCACCCAGTGCATGAAGTGCACTTAGTAGAGTAGGGACTAACTAGAGTAGGCATGCTTTGAAGATATAACCACTTTTCTAATGGGGCAAGATAAGGACCACCGACTCAAATTAGAAGTTCAAAAGGAGTCTTCTATTTACTGTGGGCCTGTCTCAGCAAAGTCTAAAGCAGACTAAGGGAGAGAGCATTGAGGGGTCTGAAGTTGGGGTTTTTCTAGTCTGAAAAAAGGGACAAACAGGCGGGCTGAAAGTTGGCAAAAGAAGCCAAAAGAAAGTTGACAAAAGAAGCAAAAAGCAAGCACGGGTTCATGATCACCCCTATTACAGAAGCAAACCTTGCAGTAATATTTAGCAGTATTAGTATTAGTATTATTTAGCAGTAATACATATAATGTAGCGGATTAGCAGATAGGTAACCTAAAGGTCACGTAAAGCAGATCTGGCAACACGTCAAGCAGATCTGGCAATTAGCGAATAAGTAAAACAATTTGTCCCAACACTTAGCTTATTAACTGTTATCATGACAGCACTGAGCTTGTTAGCTCTCATCTCATTTTGTTCTGGCCCAATGTAAGACTCATCTAAGAGTGATGGTATTTGGCATCATTTCATTTACCTCTTTTTCCCCTTCCTCCTACCCAGCCCCCTGGTCTTATGGGAGGGTGGTGGTAGTGTGAGGCCATCATGAGGCTGCCGGCATCCATCTTTTTAAGATATGGCAGCTGTTCTCAACCTATGGGTCACGACCCATTTAGGGGTCAAATGATCCTTTCACAGGGGTTGCCTAAAACCATCACATACACCTGGTACAAATACAGATGTACAAAAATAATTTTATGCAGCCCTGTGCTATGGGAGCGATGGTCAGTCCTGGTGTCTGAGTGATTCCCAGGGCTCAACAAAGGGACCAAGTTTCCAGGGCCCTGAAGACAACAAATATGGTCTCATTTTCCACTCCACTTTCATTGGCTGAGCAGCTGCCAAGAACAAAGGCCGAATCTCCCGATACCTGGCAAACAAATGCAGTATTGCCTCATGAATCAATTGCTTTTTAGAGGTGCCCACAATTGTATTTGGAGAGAAGCTTCAAGCACAAGTGAGGAGCGGCTGTCCTTCTACGAGACTGGAGAGATTCCACGAAACAATCTGGATGTCATGAAGGAAGCAATGGTTCAGGTAGAGGAAGCGGCTGCTGAGATCACTAGGAAATGGGGGAAACAGGAAAAGAAACGCTTGAAGAAGGAAAAGAAACGACTGGCTGCCCTTGCCTTCGCTTCTTCAGAAAACAGCAGTAGCACTCAGGAGGAGTGTGAGGATACAGTGGAAAACCCAGAAAAAAGCAAAAGCCCCGGGAGGTTCATTAGGAAAATGGAATAGAAGACCACCCATCTATCCCCATCTCTAAACCCAAGAAAAATAAATCTTTTTCCAAGGAGGAGTTGGTTAGTAGTGATCTTGAGGAGGCCGCTGGCATTGTAAGTCCTCCCAAGAAGAAGAAAGCTTCACCCAAGGAGGAAACAGTAGTTAGTGATCCTGAAGAGTGTGTGTAAGAAAAAGAGGAAATTCTCCTCTGAGGAGGAGGTGGTCAGCAGCAGGCCAGAAGAGGCTGCAGGCATCAAGAGAAGCTCCGAGAAGAAGTTGTTCCACAAAGATCCCCAGGAAGATTAAGAATGGACATTCCCTGTGAGAGAGGGGTATCCCATACCCCATAGCAACATTTCCCACCCTGTGTCCCATACCTCAATAAAAACAAATTCACACACACACAAAAAAAAAAAAAAAGAAGAAGAAGAAGAAGAAAAAGAAAGAAAGAAAAAATAAAATTTTATGGTTTGGGGGTCACCACAACATGAGGAACTGTATTAAAGGTTCATAGCATTAGGAAAGTTGAGAAACACTGAGATAGGGGGATATTATGTAACCTTATAACCTATGAGGAGGAATTTATTTAATGTATACTATGATAATTAGTAACATTGCTGAGGCTTGCTATTCCTGTGAGAGTATAAAAGTAACAAAGAGAAACAGGAGAGAAGAACAGTTCTTTTTTTTTGAGATAGAGCCTCAAGCTGTCCCCCTAGGGTAGAGTGCTGTGGCATCATAGCTCACAGCAACCTCCAACTCCTGGGCTCAAGCGAGTCTCCTGCCTCAGCCTCCCCAGTAGCTGGGACTACAGGCGCCTGCCACAACGCCTGGCCATTTTTTGGTTGCAGCCATTGTTGTTTGGCGGGCCCGGGCTGGAGATTCGAACCCGCCACCTTAGGTGTATGTGGCTGACGCCTTAGCAGCTTGAGCCACAGGCGCCGAGCCGGCTTTTTTGTAAATAAAAATGAAACTGTTAGCTCAGCATTGTAGCTCAAGTGGCTAAGGTGCCAGGCACATACACCAGAGCTGGCAGGTTCGAATCCAACCTCAGGCCTGCCAAACAACGATAACTACAACCAAAAAATGGTAGGGTGTTGTGGCAAGTATCTGTAGTCCCAGCTACTTGGGAGGCTGAGGAAAGAGAATTGCTTAAGCCCAGGAGCTGGAGGTTGCTGTGAGCTGTGATGTGATAGCACTCTACCCAGGGCAACAGCTTGAGACTCTGTCTCAAAGAAAAAAAAAAAAAAAGAAAAGAAAAGAAAAGAAAAGAAAAGAAAGAAGGAAAGAAACTGTTGATCTCTCGTCTGCTTCTCCATTTGTTGGCTTAGTGACATGCAGACAAATTCCTTGGTACAGTAACAGTGACAAGGGGCCCTATTCATTGTCTTTGGTGAATGTATCTTACTCTTGATTTTTATTTATTTATTTATCTATTTTGAGACAGAGTCTTACTCTGTCTCTCTAGGTAGAGTGCTGTGGGATCAGTTCAGCTCACAGCAACCTCAAACTCTTGCCTCAGCTTCCTAAGGAGTTGAGAATACAAGTGCCCACCAGAAAGCGCCCAGCTAATTTTTCTATTTTTAGTAGAGATGGGTTTCATTCTTGCTTAGGCTGGTCTCCAACTCCTGAGCTCAAGGGATCCTCCCGCCTCAGCCTTCCATAGTGCTAGGATTAACAGGCACTGTAAACCACCGCTCCTGGCTGTAAACCTATCTTCATCTTCCTCAATAAACTTTGTTTCATGCTTGCCTTGCTTTGGGTGGGTCTGGACTTTCTTCAGCCAAGAACACACCAAGAACTGAGAGTGCCACACTTCCTGAACCCCAAAACTCTCGCTTTCTGAATTTGCATATCTTTGAATAAACTCTGAAATTTAGCAAATTCATTGCCGTGTTGCTGGCTTGGCTAATATTATCTCACATTGTTTCCAAGCTCCAAGCTTCCAAGCTTCCAAGTACCTTTGTTAAGTCTGAATTTTTTTCATGGTTATTGTTGCATTGTTATGTTGAATCCATAACTCAAAGCAATGGATCAATGACTCACAAGTGGTTTATTGAAAAGTAGTGATGAAAATGGTGATAAACATGCTCCAACTAAAATTAATATCATCAATATAGTCAACAGGACTCCAGTTTAATTTTTACTATGAGTCTGTAATTCCTAGTACAAGTGAATCTGCTTGTGATAATTTCTGACAAGTAGCTGAAAAAGATAATTCGAAGTGGAAGCACAATGAATAATATCTAAAAATTAGATTTTTATTGAGCCTGTAATCTATTTAACCCCCCACCCCCCACCCCGGGCATCCTCTATTATGTAACTTTGTTAAATAGTGGGATGAAGGCACTGAAATTTCTGTTATTTTAAATCAGAGTGACCTCTCTGGTAAATATATCACATTTACTCAAACAAGCATAAAATAATGCTTCCTATTGTGCAAATTATGAATTTTGCACCTAAATATAGAGAAGTGACCCACCTAAAAAGGCATGATTCAGTTACCCTTCTTGTGGCAAACATACATATAAATCAAGTTATTTCTGGAATCTTGCAAAAGCAAACTTGAAATTGATGGTATGTATTGTGCTTAAAGAAAAAGCAGAATTAGCCATTGGCAAAAATAATATCACGCGCCTGGTTGATATTTTGATGTACAGTGAGTGAGGTGAAATCACTGAAGTGCCAAGTATGACTTAGCACTTAGCAAACATGTTGCACAGATACAAAGAGGAAGGGCTGGATGACAGCTTGTTCTGATTATAACTGAGAGATCATGTTACAGGAGAAGAGTTGTTCTGTTCACTAAGTGGTTATTTCATGAGGCATAATATAGCCTGCCAAAGTGAGACATCTACTTGGGGCAACAGCATGTGGTTGCGTGTGGTCTTTAGGTACAATCTCCTTTATTCAGAGAACAAGTTCAACTTGATACCAGTCCACACTCTGCTATATTCCTAGACATCAATCCACAGGAAACAAACCAACCTTCTGACTTTGAGTGATACAAAAAAAGTTTAAAACTCTGCATATATATAGTAGAACCTCCATAGCTGACCATTCCTAACATTGACCATCTCTTTACGTTAGCCTAATTTTTACAGACAGGACATGCACCACATGTATATATCAGTACAGTAGGCATAGTTCCTTACCTTGACCACCTCTATAGGTAGACCAGTTGGTCATAGGCTCTTGGGTGGTCAACTTACAGAGGTTTCCTTTTTTTTTCTTTTTTTGAGACAGAGTCTCAAGCTGTCACCCTGGGTAGAGTACATGGCATCACAGCTCACAGTAACCTCAAACTCTTGGGCTTAAGCGATTCTCTTGCCTCAGCCTCCCAAGTAGCTGGGACTACAGGTGCCCACCACAACGCCCAGCTATTTGTTGTTGTTATTGTTGCAGTTGTCATTGTTTTAGTAGACCCAGGCTAGGTTTGAACCTGCCAGCCCTGGTGTATGTGGCCAGTGCCCTACCCACTGAGCTATAGGCGCTGCCCAACTTAGAGAAGTTCTACTGTATATTGGGAGACTGACTAAGTGGGGTGGGAGCAGTTCTTTTGTGAGACACAGAAATCCTATTCTGCTATAGAGGGAAGTTCATATATTGAGCCTGAAATTACAAAATCAAGAATATTTGGCCAGGCATGGTCGCTCACTCCTGTAATCCTAGCAGCCTGGGAGGTTGAGGCAGGAAGATCTCTTGAGCTCAGGAGTTTGAGACCAGCTTGACAAGAGCCCAGACCCCGTCTCTACTAAAAATAGACAAATTAGCTGGGCATGGTTGTAGGTACCTATAGTCCCAATTACTGGGGAGGCTAAGGCAGAAGGATTGCTTGAATCTGGGAGTTTAAGGTTGCTGTGAGCTATGATTCCATGGCACTCTAGCCTGGGCAACATAGTGAGATTCTGTCTCAAAGGAAAAAAAAAATTAAAAAGAATATTTGGAGATGGCTTGGTGCCCGTAGCACAGTGGTTAAGGTGCCAGCCACAAACATTGAGGCTGTTGGGTTCGAATCTGGCCCAGGCCAGCTAAAACAGCAATGATGACAAGCTCAAGAAAAAATATCTGGGCTTTGTGGTGGGCTTTGTCGGTAGTCCCAGCTACTAGGGAGGCTGAGGCAAGAGAATCACTTAAGCCCAAGAGTTTGAGGTTGCTGTGAGCTGTGACGTCATAGCACTCTACTCAGGGTGACAAACTGAGACTTTGTCTCAGTAAAAAAAAAGAAGAAAAAAATTAAAAAGTAAAAATAAAAGCAATACCATTGCAGAAAATTTGGAAAATAGAGAAAATCATAAATAAAATAAAAATCTCATACCAGTCATAAATGAATTTTTGAAATCAGCAGATTAGTAAGTTTATCTTTTTCATTTTTCTTTTTTTTCTTTTCTTTTTTCTTTTTTTGAGACAGAGCCTCAAGCTGTTGCCCTGGGTAGAGTGCTATGGCATCACAGCTCACAGCAACCTCCAACTCCTGGGCATAAGCAATTCT
>NW_003852404.1:1024844-1026335 GCF_000181295.1 Otolemur garnettii
CCCATAATCTACCCCTTTAATGTACTTTTTCATATGTTGAATTTTATTTTTAGTTCTTTTAGTTTTTTTCTTTCTTAGTTTTTTTAAATTTTAAATTGTCAGCACTATTTTTAGTTTGCTATTTATGTGTTTCATCTTTGCATCATTTCCAATACTGGAGGTATAAATTACGTAGATATTTTTAGAGGTCTAATTCATTTCATGCATTTTTTTTTTTGCAAATTTGACTCCATGAAAATGCAGTATCACAACATTGACTGTGTGTAAGCATTGTGCATGTATGTAAAAACATTGGAACTTTCTCAATAGAAAGTTTTTTTTTTCTTTTTTTAGAGATAGGGTCTTGCTCTGTCGCCCAGGCTAGAGTACAGTGGCAACATTGTAGCTCACCGCAACCTCCAACACCTGGGTTCAAGTGATCCTCCTGCCTAAGTCTCCTAAGTAGCTGGGACTATAGATACCTGCCACAATGCCTGGCTAATTTTTTAAATTTTTTGTGGAGACAGGGTCTTACTATACTGTTCAGATTGGTCTCAAACTCCTGGCCTGAAGTGATCCTTCTGCTTCAGCCCCCCTAAATGCTAGGATTACAGGCATGAGCCCCACTATGCCCAGACTGAAATATTTTTTATGCAAAAAGAATTATAAAGCTGCCCCATGACCAAAGTAGAATATCTGTTAAAACATCCTGCTAACTACCCTGCCATGCAAAAGCAAAACATAATTATACTAAGTTCAACATTTTTTTTTTTTTTTGAGACAGAGCCTCAAGCTGTTGCCCTGGGTAGAGTGCTATGGCATCACAGCTCACAGCAACCTCCAACTCCTGGGCATAAGCAATTCTCTTGCCTCAGCTTCCCAAGTAGCTGGGACTACAGGCACCCACCACAATGCCTAGCCATTTTTTGGTTGTAGTTGTCATTGCTGTTTGGCAGGCCCAGGCTGGATTCGAACCTGCCAACTCTGGTGTATGTGCCTGGTGCCTTTGCTGCTTGAGCTATAGGCGCCAAGCCATCTTTTTCATTTTTCAATAACAAAAAGATTCAGCTCTGTGCCTATAGCTCAGTGGCTAGGGCACCAGCCACATACACTGGGGCTGGCAGATTCAAACCCAGCCCAGGCCACCTAAACAACAACGACAACTACAACCCCAAAATAGCCAGGCATTGTTGGCGGGTACCTATAGTCCCAGTTACTCGGGAGGCTGAGGCAAGAGAATCGCTTAAGCCCAAGAGTTTGAGGTTGCTGTGAGCTGTGACACTACAGCACTCTACTGAGGACAACATAATGAGATTCTGTCTCAAAAAAACAAACAACAACAAAAAAGACTCTATGCCACAGCTACAACTTAGACTTTCTCTTATAAATGCAAGCAATGTAACCTAATGGTATGTACCCTCATATTAATTGGAAATAAAAATAAATAATTTTAGAAAAAGACTCCATGGCTCGGCGCCTATAGCTCAACTGGCTAAGGCGCCAGCCACGTAC
>NW_003852404.1:1026885-1029397 GCF_000181295.1 Otolemur garnettii
AAAAAAAAAAAAAAAAAAATCCTAACTGGGTATATACCTAGTATTGGGATTACAGAGTCAAATGGAAGATCTACTTTCAGCTCTTTGAGGATTCTCCATACCTCCTTCTAAAGAGTTTGCAGTCCCACCAACAGTATAAAAGTGTTTCCTTCTCTCCACAACCACACCAACATCTGCAGCTTTGGGACTTTGTAATGTGGGCTAATTTCTGTGGGGTTAGGTGATATCTCAAGGTGGTTTTGATTTGCGTTTCTGTGATGATTAGGTATGATGAGCATTTTCTCATGTGTTCGTAGCCATTTGACTCTCATCTTTGGAGAAGGATGTTCATATCTCTTGCCTGGAAGAAAAAAAAAAATTACCATCAGGACATTTGCACTAGAATGTTTATCACGGCTCAATTCACAATTGCCAAGATCGGAATCAACCTAAATTCCCATCAACCCATGAATGGATAAATAAACTATGGCATATGTATACCATGGAAGACTATTCAGCCATAAAAAGGATGGAAAGTTTACATCTTTTGTACTTACATGGATGGATTTGGAAAACATCCTCCTAAGTATCGTAAGAATAGAAAAGCAAGTATCTAATGTACTCAATACTAATATGAAACCAATAAAGGACTACCTTCCCACATGAGAGAGAACCACAACTACATTCAAACAGGGGGAGGGTAGAGGAGGGAGTGTGGGGTGCTACCACCTAATACCATAATGTAAGGGTATATGGCACACCTCCAAGGTGAAGGGTTCAACTATTACTTGGACTTTACTTAACAAATGTAAACAATATAACCTAATTGTCAGTACTTTTACATAAATCTGACCAAAAAAATAAAACAACAAAAAATAAAAATCCTAACTGAACCGCTGTGGCTGGGAGTCAGGGTTATGTAATTGAAAACCACCAGTACTAAATGTTTTTAATTCTTCCTCATAAAAAGCCAAGATTGTAATCAAATGCTTACCCAAGCCAGACCAGAAGAGTGCTGCCTACAGGCACAGTGAGAGTAGAATAATAATTAATCTGGAAACTCTAATGGGTCATCACAAGGTGACTAGGGCACAGCAAACTGCTGGAAAGACTGGTCTTTTTTTATTTGTTTTGTTTGCTTGTTTTTAATGGTCTGATGTTCTGGATGTTTCCCCATATTTTATGGGTCTCAAAACTTTCGCAAGAGATGAGTTTCTCAAAGTATCATCAAAGAATAGATCCATTTCCACCTATCCAGGACCTGTCAGAATGAGGTAGATATTTTGGAGAGAGAAATGTTATTTTGAAATCTGCTTATGGTAGGAAGACTTACATCAGGGAATGGGGCTGTTGGCAGCCTTCCCATCTCCTGACATACTCAGGGCTGACTGCTCTGGCCACATGTGTTTGCTTTTTAGTCCCCTGAGGAATTATGTTGAGTTATATAAAAACTAGCTAGAAAAGATAAAGCCACATGAGTTTTCCTAAGACCCACCAACAAGCTTTGGACAATCTCTGATCAGACAGGTGCTGAGGCAAATTTTGATTTTAAGGATTTGTATCTAATTGAAGATTATTTCCACCATATCTGACTCGTGTGAACAATTTTCTCCTCTGTGTACTTTTTAATGGTAGCGTGTTTACTGATCTGAGTGCTGCTTCCTTTTGTTAAATAATTGGGCAACATTATTATTAACCTTGTCTTCTGCTTCCTGTGCCTTTCTTTGAAAAATGAATTATTTCTCTCGTGCTTTGTGGGGTTTTCTGATTACAATAAAGGATAATGGCTTTTGAGTCATCATCTTTTTTTTTTTTTTTTTGTCCTAGGCCATTAGAACCCTACTTTTTTGGAAGGAAGTATGAGGCAGTATGACTTTAATTTTTCTGGCAATGCTATTTATGCCTGACAAAACCAGGAAAATTTGGCTTTATTTTTTGTTTTGTTTATTTCCTTGGGAAATCAACTTTCTTCAGCCACTGTTCTGCTCCTATGGAGGTTATTTTATTTTCCATCCCAGAATATTATAACTTGAAAAATAGCAAGATAATATTAATGTTATATTAATTAATGTTATAACTTGAAAAATAGCAAGATAATATTAATAATGTTGTGTGGGGTTTACAATAATCATTATTTCCAGTAAACCTTAGAGGTAAAAATGATCAGTATAATTTGACATTGTAATCTTTTGCATTTAGGAAAACTTTGTTGAGTGAGTTAATTCAGTAGCTAAATTATTCTGTACTTAATTTGAACTTGTAGAAATAGTTCATTGACTGGTGAGGGGATAACTTGTATTCATGTCTACTTTGCTCCTCCACCTTTCCCCATGTGTAGGTCTCTGCCTTTTTTCCTAAGTTCCATGCTATTAGTTACTCAAGAATGTTACGTGGTTTGGATTTTTGCTTATGCAATACATGTCAGGTCAATTTTTTTTTTTTTTTTGGCCAGGGCTGGGTTTGAACCCACCACCTCTGGCATATGGGGCCGGCATCCTACTCCTTGAGCCACAGGCACTGCCCGCTTATGCAA
>NW_003852404.1:1029682-1032984 GCF_000181295.1 Otolemur garnettii
CGTCTCAAAAAAAAAAAAAAATTAAAACAATATAGGTGGAGTGGGGAGAAAAAAATTAAAACAATATAAAAAGGTATACCAGGCCAGGCATGCTGGCTCACGCCTATAATCCTAACACTCTGGGAGGCCAAGATGGGTGGATAGCTTGAGCTCACCTGTTTGAGACCAGCTTGAATAAAAGTGAGACCCCATCTCTACTAAAAATAGAAAAACTGAGGCAAGAGGATCACTGCCGAAGACTTTGAGGTTGCTGTGAGCTATGATGCCACAGCACTCTACCAGGGCAACAGCATGAAACTCTGTCTCAAAAAAATAAAAATAAAAAGGTATACCTAATGAGAAGTCTTACTTCCCCCCATCTATCCTGTTCCTTCCCCCCTCTCAACCACTTTTGTTAGTGTCTTGTGTAGTCTTCCAGTGTTTGTATATACAGAAACAAGCTAGATGCAAATGTATATTTGTATCTGACTTAGAGTTGTTATACAAAAGTAGCATATTGAGCAGGGACTTCCACAAAGATTCATACATCAAAGTCAGTGGCGACTTTTACACCAATGTTTATTGCAGCATTATTTACAATAGCCAAAAGATGAAAACAAACAAAATATCTATCCACAGATGAATGGATAAACAAAATGTGATAGTATATCCATCCAACAGGATGTTATTCAGTCCTAAAAAGAAATGAAATTTTAATACATGCTACAGTAGGGTTGAACCTTTGAAACATTATACTGAATAAAATAAACCCAACACAAAAGAACAAATATTATATGACTCCACTTATAAGAACTTGGCGGTGCCTGTGGCTCAGAGGGGTAGGGCGCCAGTCCCATATGCTGGGGGTGGTGGGGTTCAAACCCAGCCCTGGCCAAAAACTGAAAAAAAAAAAAAAAAAGAAGAGGAAGAAGAAGTACCCGGAAGAGGGTGGCACCTGTAGCTTAGTGGTAAGAACGCTGGCCACATACACCCAGGCTGGTGGGTTTGAACCAGGCCACAGCCAGCTAAACAACAGTGACAACTGAAAAAAAAAAAAAAAAGAAGTAAAGAAGTACCCAAAGAGGCAAATTCCTGGAGACAAAAGGTATAGATCTAGACAATGGGAGTTATTACTTGATACTTACAGAGTTTCTGTATAGGATAATGAAAACGTTTTTTCTTTTTGCTTTTTTTTTTTAGAGACAGAGTCTCACTTTGTCGCCCTCGGTAGAGTGCTGTGGCGTCACAACTCACAGCAACCTGCTCTTGGGCTTAAGCGATTCTCTTGCCTCAGCCTCTTGAGTACTGGGACTACAGGCGTCCACCACAAGGCCAGGCTATTTTGTTGTTGTTGTTGCAGTTCAGCCAGGGCCAGGTTCAAACCTGCCACCCTCGGTATATAGGCCTGGCGCCCTACTCACTGAGCCACAGGTGCCACCCATAATGAAAAAAATTTGGAAATAGATAATGGTAATAGTTGTACAGCTTTGTAGATGTATTTAATATGATTGAATTGTACACTTAAAAATGGTAAAAACAGCAAATTTTATGATATATAATATATATTTTTCCACAATTTTAAGACATTAATAATACAATGGGCTAAATACTGACCAGGCATGGTGGTTCATGCCTGTAATCCTAGCACTCTGAGAGGCCGAGGTGGGAGGATCACTTGAGTTCAGGAGTTTGAGACTAGCCTGAGTAAGAGTGAGGCCTTGTCTTTACTAAAAATAGAAAAATTAGTCAGCCATTTTGGTGGGGGCCTGTAGTCCCATCTACTCAGGAGGCTGAGGCAGGGGAAACCCTTGAACCCAGGAATTCGAGGCTGCTGTGAGTAGGCTGATGCCACAGCATTCTACCCAGAGTGACAGAGTAAGACTCTGTCTCAGAAAAAAATACTAAATGGATGACTGTATGATGTATGAATTATATTTCAATAGAGCTGTTAAAAATAAAAAGGTAGCACATTGTTCTGCATCTTGTTTTTTTTTCCTTTTAACAACATATCTTAGAGAGCTCTCCAAGTCAGGAAATAGAGAACTTCCTCACTCTTATTTATTTATGACAGCTGTGATTGTATAATATACTATGGTCTATTAATAGGTCCCCTAATGCTGGACACTTGGGTTTTTCCAATCTTTTGCTATTCCCATCAGTGGTGGTGGGAATAAACTCGTATTGTCATGTGAAAGTATCAAGTAAAGATATCAAGTCTGTAGTTACACTTTTGGGTTTCTGCTACTCTGTTAAGTGAGAATTAGTATGTTCAACTACTATGACTGAGGTTGAGGATTTTCACATACCTGTATTTCTTTTTCTGTGAATTGCCTGTATGTCCTTTGCTAGTCTTGTATTGGGGTGCTTGGTCTTTTTAAATCTATTTTTTATAGGAACTTTTTTATATTAGGGAGATTAGTTATTTGCCTTTGATATGAATTGCAAACATTATCCCCAGTTTGTAATTTGTCTTTTGACTTTGCTTTTTTTAATGCTTCAGTTTTAATTTTTAAGTCATCAAATTTATTGATCTTTTGAGTCATTTATAAAAGGCCATTCTGCTGCAAAGTTATAAAGGAATTTGCTCAGGTTTTCCTAAGTGTTTTTATTATTCCGATTTCTACATCTAGATCCTTGAGCCATTTGAAGTTCCTCCTGGTATATATTGTGAGGTACAGATCCAGCTGTATCCTTCCCCAGATGTCAAATATCAGCTTTAGTTTTCTGGTAATAGTTTTTAATAAAGTCCAACCTTACCTGATTTTATTTTTTTCTTTTTATTTTCTTTTTGTTATTTCTTTGTTTATTTCGCCTTATCTGATTTTAGATTCCACTTTTATCATATACTGAATTCTGATGTGTTGTTTACATTTTTAAACTTTCTGTTCAGTTCCTTTAGTGTGTCTGTTCATGCAGCGCTATCACACTGTTTTAATTATTGACTTTTTACAAATTATATTTCCACATCTGGGCAGATAAGTCCTTCTTTATTGCATTTTCTTTTTAGAGTTTTCCTGGCTTTCTTTGCTTATTGCTCTATCCAGCACTTTTTATCACTACCTTATAAACCACTCAGTGGCTGGGCATGGTGGGTCGCTCCTGTAATCCTAGCACTCTGGGTGGCAGAGGCAGGAAGATCCCTTGAGCTCAGGAGTTCAAGACCAGGTTGAGCAAGAGTGAGACCCTGTGTCTACTAAAAATAGAAAAATTAGATAGGCATTTTGGTGGGTGCCTGTAGTCCTAGATATTTGGGAGGCCAAGGCAGAAGGCTCACTTAAATCCAGGCGTTTGATGTTTCTGTGAGCTATGACGCCACAACACTC
>NW_003852404.1:1033640-1038933 GCF_000181295.1 Otolemur garnettii
AGTCTCAAGCTGTCACCCTGGGTAGAGTGCTGTGGCATCACAGCTCACAGCAACCTCCAGCTCTTGGGCTTAGGCAATTATCTTGCCTCAGCCTCCCAAGTAGCTGGGACTACAGGCACCCTCCACAGTGCCCAGCTATTTTTGTTGTTGTTGCAGTTGTCATTGTTGTTTTAGCTGGCCCTGGGCCAGGTTTGAACCTGCAAGCCTCCGTGTATGTGGCCGATGCCCTACCCATTGAACTATGGGCACCGCCCCTACAGTCTTTTTAAAATAACATTCCATAATTTCCTCAACTGTTCATCTATTGTTGGACACTTTCCATTTCCCCTATTGTTTCTATTCCTTTTTATTCTGAAAAGAAAACAAACAAAAAACAACCCTGCAATGAATATCTTTAAGCGTAAAAGTTCTTTATGCAATTTTTAGCACTGATTTTTCAGTGAGATTATTGAGGCAAGAGACATAGGTATCTTTAACGCTGCAAATATCCGTTACTAAAATTTGTACCTATTTACATATCAACATGGTTGTATCTTTTTTTTTCAGTCCTTTGAAAGGTCACTTATGGCATTTTAAATTGTGTAAATGTGGGGTAAGTGTGCCCCATTGTGATGGGATTAGGATGGAACAAGATTATTTGAAAAATAAGTTTTGGGGTGGCACCTGTGGCTCAAAGGAGTAAGGCGCTGGCCCCATATGCTGGAGGTGGCGGGTTCAAACCCAGCCCCAGCCAAAAACTGCAAATAAAAAAAATTGTTTTGCACAAGTTTTCTCCCTATATGGTCCAGGGAGAAGTGGATTTGTTTACATAGTGGGCTGGGTGTCTTCTGGGATTATAAATTTTTCTCCCCACTTTAAAAAATACTTCTGGAGATTTGAATTAGGAAGATGCATAGGGGTGGATGAATGTGGCACTGATCAAGGCTCAGTGGCTTAAATTAAGAGTTTTGAAATAGGCTCAGTGCTCATAGTCCAGCGATTATGGCACCAGCCACATACACCAAAGCTGGCGGTTTCGAACCTGGCCTGGGCCAGCTAACCAACAACAACAAATGCAACAAAAATAGCTGGGCGTTGTAGCGGGTGCCTATAGTCCCAGCTACTTGAGATGCTAAGGCAAGAAAATAGCTTGAGCCCAAGAGTTTGAGGTTACTGTGAGCTGGGATGCCATGGGACTCTACCGAGGGTGACATAGTGAAACTCTGTCTCAAAAAAAAAAAAAAAAAAAGGAGAGTCTTGAAATAAAGTTATCAGAAAGCTTAAGAGGGGTGGCTCCTATGGCTCAAGGAGTAGGGCGCAGGTCCCATATACCAGGGGTGGCAGGTTCAAGTCTCGCCCCAACCAAAACTGCAAAAAAAAAAAAAAAGAAAGAAAGAAAGCTTAAGAGAACTTGAACTACAGGATAAGCCTTGACATTCAATGGGAAAAAAAGGTAAAGGCTCTCAATACCAGAAGCTGAGACAGTTAGGAGAGAGCTAAGAAGCTCTTTTAATTTAGTTCAGCACAGGAAGACTCCTTTAACTACAAATAGCATCTGTTTGATTTTCATGGCTGTTTTAGGGGCTGAAATTCTTGCTTCTGCGTGTGGGACCTCAACCTCTCATTGACAGCAGAGACTTCTCCATTTGTATAGATTCCAAAGCTGGATCAGTTTGGATTGGACTTTTTTATTTTTTAGACAGAGTCTCATTCTGTTGCCCAGACTAGAATGCTGTGGTGTCAGCCTAGCTTACTGCAACCTCAAACTCCTAGGCTCAAGCAATTCTCCTGCCTCAGCCTCCCCAGTAGCTGGGACTACAGGCACCCGGCACAATATCCAGCTGATTTTTCTATTTTTAGTAGACATGGGGTCTTGCTCTTGCTCAGGCTGGTCTCAAACTCCTGAGGGCAAGAGATCCTCCCACCTTGGCCTCCTAGAGTGCTAGGATTACAGGTGTAAGTCACTGAGCTCATCATGAATGGGACTTTTCTAACTTGAATTTCTGGTAAGTCTTTGGGGATCTTTCGACATACAGACAATGGGAAGGAACTGAGTAACTATATCTGTTTCACCTGCCATAACAGGCAGTTGGGTTAAACAACAGAAATTTATGCCCTCATAGTTCTAGAGACTGGAAGTCCAAGACCAAGGTGCCATCAGGGTTGGTTTCTGGCGAATCTATCTCTCCTGACTTGCAGAGGGCCACCTTCTCACTGTGTCCTAACATGACATTTCCTCTGTGCACACAGGGAGAGAGGGAGATCTCTGGTGTCTCTTCTTCTTCTTCTTCTAAAGGCATCAGTTCTATCAGATCAAGGCCCCGACCTTATGACCTCACTTAATTACATCCTTAAAGGACCTATCTCCAAATATAGTCATATTGGGCATTAGGGCTTCACGATACGAATTTGTAGGGAGAATACAATTCATAATAGGATAAAATTAAATAATATAAACTTAAAATAATTCAAACATAAAGCTGTTAGAACCTTAAACTATTGTGAGCCTTCTGCTGAAGGTGCTTGCTAAAAGAAAAAAGAAAGAAAAGAAAAAGAACAATACTGAGAAAATGCGAAAAGAAAGCATTCTGCTACCCAGACTAGAATGCTGTGGCATCAGCCTAGCTCACTGCAACTGTGAAAAGAAAAGAACATTCTAAGAGAATGTGGTCATGCAGCCTGAGTCACGTGGCATGCAGCTACAACCACTGCCTTTTTTCTCTTTTTCCTGTAAATAATTAACACCAAGTTGAGAGAGAGAGAAGGGAAAGAAAAAAATACAGTACATATATGTCATCATACAGAGGACAGGGGGCAAGGGGAGACAAATGGAACCAGAGGTAAGACACCCTCAGATCTATGTGCCTCCTCAGGGAGTAATAATCCTCTCTGAAATGTGGCAATCTGTAACCAATCACATTACTGTAAAGTATGCCCTAGTCTCCTATGGAAAATATAATCCTGTTAAATTTCTGTATTTCTGCCTATATAAGTGAAACCTAGAACTCTGACCCCATTTGTTTGGAGTCTGTCTCTTGAGTGGCTATCCTCAAGCTTTGCTTTCAAATAAACACTATACTTAATCATATTTTCTAAATTTCATTTAAGATTGATAAGAGGGTCCTTTGGAGGGTAGCCTGGATCTCTAGAGTTCTTGCTATCATTGGCCGTTTTGGCAGGAAACTAGAGATTACTCTATGTGTGGGATATCACACATAGAGTTGGGAGTTTAGAACTTTAATCTAGTTTAGAAGCGAATTTAGAAATCTAATCCTTATTCTGTACTTAAGGGAGGGCCAAATTGCTGAAAAGATTAGTCTAAATTAAGTGTGGCACTTAATTCATTTTACTCCAACTAGATTATTGATTATATATGTTAGGGCTTTATACATTTCTTTCCCAGCACTAATTACAATCTGTGTTTACTGGTTTCACTCTGTTGCTATAACATCCAGGAAGCCCAAAACCTTACCCATACGGTTTATTGGTATATCACTGATAGTGACTAGCACATGGCCTAGCCCTTTGGAAGTGCTCAATAAATATTAGGTAAATGAATATATGACTGAATAATAAAATCTAACCATTAATGAACTTTCATTATGAGCCATGCTTAAAACTCTTACTGGCTCGGAACCTGTAGCTCTGTGGTTAGGGTGCCGGCCACATAAACCGGGGCTGCTGGATTTGAACCTGGCCCGGGCATGCTAAACAACAATGAGAACAACAACAAAAAAAACCCTCTTACATACTGATTTTACTACCTATTTTTAACCCATCTTTCTAAATTTTGAGCGTAGAGACTTGAAGCCCAGGAAGGTTAATACCTTTTCCAAAGACAAAGCTAGGAAGAATAGAGCTGGAATTTGAATTCAGGTCTGGCTGACTCTAATGTTCATCTAAATGCTTAATCAAAATGCTAAATTAGCCTGCTTCAAATTTAACACAAAGATTATAAGAAACGGAGATAGCTTTGGGGGGAAAATAGGGAAAACTCATAAAATTACTGTTTATTTCTTTTTTTTTTTTTTTGCAGTTTTTGGCCAGGGCTGGGTTTGAACCCGCCACCTCTGGTATATGGGGTCAGCACCCTACTCCTTTGAGCCACAGGCGCCGCCCTATTTCTTTTTTTTTTTTTTTAAGAGACAGAGTCTCACTTCCTCGCCCTCAGTAGAGTGCTATGGTGTAACAGCTCACAACAACCTCCAGCTCTTAGTCTTAGGTGATTCTCTTGCCACAGCCTCTGGAGTAGCTGGGAGTACAGGCACCCTCTACAACGCCAGGCTATTTTTTGGTTGTAGTTTAGGCGGGGCTGGGTTTGAACCCTCCACCCTTGGCATATGGGGCAGGTGCCCTACTCACCGAGCCACAGGCACCGCCCATGACTGTTTATTTCTTAAACATGTCTGAGCATTCCCTGGCAGAGAAGAGCCATTACTTTCAAATAAAGGAAAGAACATGAACCAAGTCATGCAGGTTGGAAAAAGCAATATTTATTCTGAAAATTTAGTAAGTTCAATAGGCCTAGAAGAGGAAGAATATTAGAGCAAGCTATAGCAGGAGACAAGAGTAGGGTGACCAGACGTCCTGCTTTTCAACAATTTGTCCCAAGTTCAGCGGCATTTTAAAAAAGTCCCAATTTTTGGAAAGAATACACGAACAGGGGGTGGGGGGGTGAGGGGGGAGAACAGGAAGGGAATATACAGTTTTTGGCTGCCAGGTGGCTATTTCGCCAGAATATGAGTTTTATATTATTTTTATTAATTTTATAATGTTAAACTGTAATAATAACAAATAATTGTTGAGAAGTGATTATCGAGAACTGCTTATCAAAGTTTGCATTGTTGTCAGGCCCTGCCCTCCCTGTCCTCTGCCCTCCCCTGCCTGCCCCCACCCTGCCTCACCGCCGCCCCCTCCCCCATGTTGTCCTGCTTTACAAATGTTAAAATCTGGTCACCCTAGACAAGGAGAAGTAATTTGGGTTCAAAATATTGTCAAGTGGGGCTGGGTGAGATGCCTCATGCCTGTCAATCCTAGCACTCTGGGAGGCAAAGGAGGGTAGATTGCCTGAGCTCACAGGTTTGAGACTAGCCTGAGCCAGAGAGCGATCTCGTCTCTAAAAATAGCTGGGTGCTGTGGTGGGCGCCCGTAGTCCCAGCTACTCAGGAGGCTGAGACAAGAGAACTGTTTAAGGCCAAAGGTTTGAGGTTGCTGTAAGCTGTGATGCCAAGGCACTCTACTGAAGGCAACAAGTAAAACTCGGTTTCAAAAAAAAAACAAAAGGCTCAGCACCTGTGGCTCAAGCGGCTAAGGC
>NW_003852404.1:1039055-1044691 GCF_000181295.1 Otolemur garnettii
CTTGAGCCCAGGAGTTGGAGGTTGCTGTGAGCTGTGATGCCACAGCACTCTATCCAGGGGGACAGCTTGAGGCTCTGTCTTAAAAAAAAAAAAATGTTGTGAAGTACTGGGTATGCCAGGGGTCAGCAAACCAAGACCCACAGGACACATTTACCCTATACCCCTGTGCAGAGTTTGTGTAGGAAATAGTGTTTTCCTTTTTTAAAATTATTTTTTGAGATAGAATCTCTACCAAGAGTGAGAGCAACAAAGTGAGACTCTGTTTCAAAAAAAAAAAAAGAAAGAAAGAAAAAAGAAAACACATTATAGAACTACCATAAGGTAATGGCAAGAGCATGTCATCAAAGATAGAAGGAGGGGCAGTGCCTGTGGCTCAAGGAGTAGGGCACTGACCCCATATACTCGAGGTGGCAGGTTCAAACCCAGCCCCAGCCAAAAAAAAAAAAACTTGCAAAAATCAAAGGCGGGAAGAACATTATATACTTCCTTCTCAGCCTTCAAACTATTGCAGGAAGATCAGGCCCAAGGGAGAAGAAGAGGACCCAAACACCATGTTTATAAGAGGAAGGGCTTTATTCACCAGCTGGAGCTTATGGCATAGGAGAAATCCAAATGGCTGTGCTCCCCAACCGCCTTGGTCTTTCCCTTTTTATCTCCCATCAAAAAGTTCCAACCCTTAGCCGGGCATTGGGGTGGGCACCTGTAGTCCTAGCTACTTGGGAGGCTGAGGCAAGACTTGAAGAATCACTTAAGCACAAAAGTTAGAGGTTGCTGTGAGCTCTGATGCCACAACACTCTACGGAGGACAACAGCTTCAGACTCTGTCTTTTTTTTTTTACAGAGACAGAGTCTCACTTTATCACCCTCGGTAGAGTACTGTGACATCACAGCTCACAGCAACCTTCAGCTCCTGGGCTTAGGCAATTCTCCTGCCTTAGCCTCTTGAGTAGCTAGGACTACAGCCACCTGCCACAACACTCAGCTATTTTTTGTTGCACTGGTTCTAACCCGCCACCCTTGGTACATGGGGCCGGCGCCCTACTCACTGAGCCACAGGTGCCACCCTTCAGCCTCTGTCTTAAAAAAATAAATAAATAAATACCTCGTGAGTCAGCTTCTTTAGATGGCCCCATTTGGGGGGGGTTAAAAAAATAAATAAATAACTAGGGCGGCACCTGTGGCTCAAAGGAGTAGGGCGCCAACCCCATATGCCAGAGGTGGTGGGTACAAACCCAGCCCCGGCCAAAAAAATAAATAAATTAAATAATAAATAAATAAATAAATAAAGTAAAAATTTAAAAAGCGGAGGCAAGGAGATCACTTGAGTCTGAGTTGTAAGTTGCTGTGAGCTATGACGCCATAGCACTCTACCCAGGGTGACAGCTTGAGACTTTGTGCCAAAACAAAACAAAATAAAACAAAACAACAACCAATCAACCCCACCCCACCCCCCGCCGCCCCCAAGAACTGAACAGACTAGGTTGGCTTCATAGGCAGAAAGGGCTGAAGAAAGGAGAACCAGAGAACAAACATGTATTAGTAGTTTCAAAGTCACTTTCCCTGTAAAGATTAAAGAGACTTCCTCTAACATTCTGAGAAGGCCAGACTAGCTCCATTTTGTTGTTTACTGCACAAGCCCCATTCCTAGCTGTTTACTGCACAAGCCCCATTCCTAGCTGTTTACTGCATAAGCTCCATTCCTAGCCCTTCACCCCAACCTCTGCCAGTAAAACCTGCAGGACCACTCCTTGCTGCCTTCCCCACCCCTGGTTCTACAGCCATTGTGAACCATAAACTGAGTCACCTTAGGCAAACAGCTGCCATAATAAACAATAAGTTTCTATTACCTTGAAATACAGGTATTTCCCTCCAGCCACCTAATCAGCCTGCACCAACTCTAGCCCCCATTAAGAGACCCCCCACCCCTCACCTGTACCAATCCAAATTCTCCTTTACTAGTGAAATCATCAACCACCAATGCAAATCCTCCTTTACTAATGAAATCACCAACCACCAATCAAGAGTGTACGCGTAATGGACCCTACCCTTCTTGCTTTCTGTACCCCATAAAAACTTGCTCTACCCAGAGTTCGGGGCTCGTCCTCGGTGTGTACACCAGGAGAGTCCAGGTCCGGGATTCCCGGGCCTGAATAAAACTCACCTCTTGCTTTTTACATAGGAGTGTGTCTCGGACTGTTTGTTGGGGCCACTTTGGGGGAATTTCGGGTACAACAATTCCTGCTAAAACTGGAATGTTAAGTATTTGGCTATTACTTTTCTCTCTCTTCTGATATTTCCAAAGATCAGATAAACAACTTAATTTTAGCTGGGTAATATAGAACTTCAGCATGAGTAACTCCATTTTGGTTTGATAGTGCATGAGCTCAGTCCAAATGAATGGCCTCCTATAAATTTTATTTAACAGCATTTCAAGGGTGGTGTTATTTTTAATCCTCTCCCTCATTTCTCCATAACCATTTGATTCTAAATACTGAAGGAACTAAGAAAATTTCACCCCAAAATATGCTTCCTTGATATAAAGATTATTTTGAAAAAACAAAAAGTTTATTTTGAATTAAAGGCTATTCATTATCAGGAAATTCTGAATGAAGACTTTCCTCTATCTACCTAAAATGTTAAAGGGCTGCTGGACTCCTTATCACATGCTAATAGACCTGCCTTAAGGTCATTTGAAGCATAATACCTGTGTCTCAGGTTAATTTACAAATCAATCTGTTTCCCTCCATCTGCCCATTCCCCCCCCCAGCAGCCAATTGCTACATATTCTTTCCATTTTCTTTCCCCCTTTCCCTTCTAAGAGGCATCTTTAAAAGTCACTGACTATCACTGAGACTTTGGGAAATCATTCTTGTGGTTCCCCCAATGTGCATAGTATTGGGAAATAAACTTTTCTCTTATTAATCTACTATAACTGTGAGTTGATCTTTTCATCGAACCAACCTAGGGGAAAAGGGCAAGTTTCCCTGAGAGTCCCCTTCGATACCATTTCCTTGATAGGTAAGTGGCTTCTGTCTGTAGTTGGCAGACATTGCTAAAAATATGTCATTGTTATTCGGATGTCATTGGCTCTGTCAACCCATCCAATTTGCTCTTTCAATTTAGAATTTTCCTTTTTTTTTTTTGCTTTCTCTTCTTTCAGTAGCCCGTCATTTGCTATTTCTCTATTGTTGGCACCTCATTAGGAATGGGCCAGCAATAGGGAAGAGGAGTGTATGAACCCAAATCTATAACTTTTGGAAAAATATTTGAGTGAGGAGATCTGAAGTTATGTCTCCTAAAGTCATTTTGTTTCTGAAAAGTGTAGTCTTACTCAAAGTAACTGCCCTTTGACTTTTAAATGAACACCAACCTCTCCAGTCAGTCTTTGAATTGCTTTGGGGGGCTATACGCTGAGAAATTTGGAGGGCCAACCCTTGCATTTTAAGTGTCAGCATTTCCTTAAACCGCATTCACCTTAATGGCTATTTCCTTGATTCACAAAATTAACCAACATCCCGAAATAATCGCTTTTACTACCCTAAGGACATGATTTTAAATCTCTTTTTTTCTTTTCTTTAGAGACAGAGTCTCACTTTGTCACCCTCGATAGAGTGCAGTGGCATCACAGCTCACAGGAACCTCCAGCTCTTGTGCTTAGGCTATTCTCTTGCCTCAGCCTCCCCAGTAGTTGGGACTACAGGTGCCCACCACAAGTCCCAGCCATTTTTTTGTGGCCGGGGCCGGGTTCAAACCCGCCACCCTCAGTATGTGGGGCCACTGCCCTACTCACTGAGCCACAGGCATCGCCCCTGACTTAAAATCTTGAACAAAGCATCTTTCTTAATTCCATTCTCAATTTAGGTATGAGTTTGGGGAGGTACAGGATGAATGTAGTTCAGTTATACTAATATTTTAAAAATGTTATCCAGTCATGTGTGGATAAAATGCTATTTCTTTGGGTCAGCAACAAAATGAACTTTAGCCTTAGAATGGGCACATTATTTCAGTGTTTCTATGTTTATTAGCCCACATTGCTTTATATCAATGTCCAAATTTTATATAATTTTCACCATTGAAACACTTCATTCTCTCATCCTTTTCTTTTTTTCTTTTTTTGAGACAGATCCTCAAGCTGTCACCCTGGGTAGAGTGCTGTGACATCACAGCTCACAGCAACCTCCAACACCGGGGCTTAAGCGATTCTCTTGCCTCAGCCTCCCAAGTAGCTGGGACTACAGGCACCTGCCACAATACTCGGCTATTATTGGTTGAAGCCGACATTGTTGTTTGGCAGGCCCAGGCTGGATTCAAACCCACCAGCTCAGGTGTATGTGGCTGGCACCTTAGCCACTTGAGCCGCAGGTGCCAAACTCCTTTTAAAAATTAATAAAAGTCCACAAGCTGGGAACTGTTGTAGGAGCCTGAAATCTGCAAAGGTATAGGCATAGTTAAAATATATTTATAAATAGGTGCCTGTAGCACAGTGGTTACCGTGCCAGCGACATATACTGAAGTTGGCAGGTTTTAACTTGGGCCCGGGACAGCTAAACAACAATGACAACTGCAACAAAAAATAGCCTGGTGTTGTGGTGGGGGCCTGTAGTCCCAGCTACTTGGGAGGCTGAGGCAAGAGAATTGCTTAAGCCCAAGAGTTTGAGGTTGCTGTGAGCTGTGATGCCATGACAGTCTACCAAGGGTGATATAGTGAGAATCTGTCTCTCTCTCTAAATATAGTTATAATGTGGGGACCGAGCCAACGCCATTTTAATGATGGCCACCACCGCCATCTTAGGCCCAATGAGTCAGCATAATGTCCCCAGCCCATCCCAAAGACAGCACCACCCCATGGCGCGAAACCTATGCTCAATCAGGAGCTAATGCCTAACCTGTAATCTGCCCATGCCCCTAGCAACCAATCAAAATTGTACCTGTACTTTACCCATCCCCTTCTTGTTTTCTGTACCCTATAAAAACTGTTTGCATGTCCAGGGCAGGGCTCTTCCTTGGTGTGCTCACCAGGAGAGTCCAGGCCGGGCTTGAAGAAAGCTTGCCTCATGATCTTTACATTGGAGTGTGTCTCGGACTAACTCTTGGGGGATCGGGAAAAACCCAGGCACAACAATAACATTGTTCTCTAGCTTGCTTTCTTAAAATTGCTCACTACTCAGGAGTCATGTAGCTGATGATGGTCATAACGATTCTTTGTTTTCTTCATTGCCATCATAGATAACATCAACCTTGTGAAACCTAATGATATAGGATTCCCCTACTTAGGGTTGGACAGGGACCCTCCATTTTCTAGGCCTGAGCTTAGAAAATCAGTCTCATCACAGACCCCCATCTCTAGGCATAATCAGGCCCTTTCCAGGCTGCATTCTCTGGACCCAAAACAAAGCCACAAAAAACCCAACTTGACTGATATCTCATCTGGAGCTGGGAACACACCCACTGCCTCTCCCAGATGTGCTTCAGCCAGGACCATATTCCCACACAGGAGAAGTTTTGAAATTAATTTCTGACCACAAGCCCCTGGCAGGCTTTCCGTTTGGCTTCCCCTCCTTCGCCAACATGGAGATTTCCTTATCTGTTTATCTTTCTAGCAGTAAATTCTGTCCTTTCACTTACATGGTCAGTGT
>NW_003852404.1:1044971-1046943 GCF_000181295.1 Otolemur garnettii
GTGGCTGGCGCCTTAGCCGGTTGAGCTATAGGCACCGAGCCCAGTGTATTTATTCTTGAACCCCAAGGCAAAGGACTCCCCAGAGAGAGAAATTCTAGCTCCACTAAGGTTAGTTTCTGAGATATCTTCCAGGCCCTGCATTCCAGTAAAATGGCTGACCCACCCAGACCAGTGGCTCATACCATGGAACTGATTCAATTGGTTTTGCAAGCCTGACCCAAGAACTGACTCAACACAAGAAGACAATTTCTGCACCCCTATGATTCCACCCTGAAACAAGCCAATTAGCAGATTCAATTTGCTAGCTCTTTGCCCACCAAACTATCTTTTATTTATTTGTTTGTTTATTTTTTTGAGACACAATCTCACTTTGTCACCCTTGGTAGAGTGCTATGGCATTATAGCTCACAGAAACCTCAAACTCTTGGGCTCAAGTGATTCTCTTGCCTCAGTCTCCCAAGTAGCTGGGACTACAGTACGGTGACCAGATTTTAACATTTGTAAAGCTGGACAACATGGCCCGGGGGCGAGGCAGGGGACCAGCCAGAGCAGGACCTGACAACAATGCAAACTTTGATAAGCAGTTCTCCATAATCACTTCTCAACAATTATTTGTTATTATTACAGTTTAACATTATAAAACTAACAAAAATAATATAAAACTCATATTCTGGCAAAATAGCCACATGGCAGCCGAAAACCGTATATTCCCTTCCTGTTCTCCGGCCCATTCCTGCATTCTTTCCAAAAATCGGGACTTTTTTAAAACACCGTGGGACGCGGGACAAATTGTTAAAAAGTGGGACTGTCCCACCAAAAGCAGGATGTCTGGTCACCCTAGACTACATGCACCTGCCACAAGGCCTGTCTGTTTTCTTTTTCCAGAGATGGGGTCTTGCTCTTGCCTAGGCTGGTCTGAGCTCAAGCAATCAACCTGCCTCTGCCTCACAGAGTGCTAGGATTACCGGTCAAACTCTCTTTAAAAATTCATTCTTCCAACTTCTCACTTCCCAAATGAGAGGGATTTGAAAAATTCCCCTCATCTCCTCACATGGCTCTTCTCACATGGCGCCTGCGATATTAAACTCTCTGCTATAACCCCTGCTGGCTTGTGTATTGGCTTCCTCTTGAGCAGATGCAATGAACCTGGTTGGGCTGTAACAGCTCCTCTACCCCCAACCTTACAAACCATGTCCATGATCACTAATTTAAATAAAGTGATTGCCAGGATTGTCCTCATGTTCATACTAGGCTTTACAGATTAGTGAAATTATACTGGGTTGTGGCAAAAGAGAATTGGCTTTTTCCAATCAATTTTAAATTAAAAGAAAACACATAGTTGAAGCTAATAGGCTAATTATTTGTATGGCTATTGTAAGAAATAAAGGAACACAAGTTACTTAATAGTTAGTAGAAATCAGTATCATAATACAAATGATAATGAAGGTAAGCCATTCAATTTATAGGGATATTACATGCTCAGGGAAATTACTTTTTCAGCCAACAAAAGACTGAAACATAAACTTGCAAGCTGCATAAATAAGGATATTAAAACATAAGAAAACTGTAAAAAAAAAAAAAAAAAAAGTGCCAGGAATTGAAAATCCAAGTGCAATTATGCAAGTCAATATTTTAAGTAATCTAATTTATACTAGAATTCCTTGTATTTCCATTAAAATGAATACTTAGAGGATTGTTTTGTTTAATTGCAGAGCAAGTGTGGATGCAGTTAAAGTTTAAAGCAAGTTTGGGGACTGGTTTTGTTGGGTCCGAGAAAGCCTCCCAAATTAACCCCAACCGACAAACTCGAGACTCACTCCAATGTAAAGGGCATAAGATGAGATTTATTACAGACCCGGGAAGCCCGGGGGCCCCGGGCCTGGACTCTCCTGGCATGCAAGCCGAGGACGAGCCCTGAACTCGGGGTGAAGGCAGTTTTTATGGGGTACAGAAAGCAAGAGGGGTAGGGTTG
>NW_003852404.1:1048089-1050097 GCF_000181295.1 Otolemur garnettii
CGTGGCTGGCGCCTTAGCCGGTTGAGCTATAGGCGCCGAGCCACGCCAGCTATTTTTTGATTGTAGTTGTCATTGTTTGGCACGCCTGAGCCGGATTCAAACCCGCCATCCCTGGTGTATGTGGCTGGTGCCTTAACTGCTTGAGTTACAGGCTCAGAGCCAGGAAGTCAATTATTCTTTTTGATGAGTCTGGTTTTATGAAGACTGTTTTTTTGAAAGCTCCTTTCAATCCCTAAGGACTTGTACCCTTTATACAAAATAGCAGAGGACATTAACCAAAGGAAGACTATACAGTGCCCTTGGCTGGGAAGAATCAACATAGTTCAAATGACTATATTACCCAAAGCAATCTGCAGATTTAATCAATCCCCATTAAAATACCAACATCATATTTTGAAAATCTCAAAAAAAATAGTTCTTTATTCTGTATGGAACCAGAAAAAACCCTGTATAGCCAAGGCAATGCTTAGTAATAAAAACAAATCTAGAGGCATCATTCTGCCAGACTTGAGGTTATATTACAAGTCCACAGTGATCAAAACAGCATGGTATTGTTGGGTCCGAGAAAGCCTCCCAAATTAACCCCAACCGACAAACTCGAGACTCGCTCCGATGTAAAGGGCACAAGATGAGATTTATTACAGACCCGGGAAGCCCGGGGGCCCTGGGCCTGGACTCTCCTGGCATGCAAGCCGAGGATGAGCCCTGAACTCGGGGTGAAGGCAGTTTTTATGGGGTACAGAAAGCAAGAGGGGTAGGGTCAGATACGAGTACACTTTTCATTGGTGGTTGGTGATTTCATTAGTAAAGGTGAATTTGGATTGGTACAGGTAAGGGGTGGAGGGTCCCTTAACACTATTTGGTTAACTATGAAAGGAATGAGAAAGGTTGCAGGGTGGGCCCTGCGGGTGTGGTTTAAGCAACTATGAATGGGATGGGGAGGGTTACAAGGTGGGCCCTGCAGTTTAACAGAGCAGACAAGAAAATGGCGCTGGTCTGGCCCTTACAGTATTGTTGCAGGAAGATGAGGCCCAATGAAGAGAAAGAGCACCCCAACACCATGTTTCTAAGAGGAAGAGCTTTATTCATGGCCTGGGAGCTTACTGCATAGAAGAATTTCAAATGGTTGCACTCCTCAACTGACTTGGTCTTTCCCTTTTCATCTACAGTCAAAAAGTTCCAACCCATAGGTACCTTTTTCATTGGCCAGTTTGAATAAAGCAGGAGATGCTATTCCAGTCCCCACAGAACTACCATATTTCACAGATGAGGAAATTTCCAAGTTCCAGGAAGTTAAGTTTATAAATTCCCAAGAGCTGAGTCACCATGGAGAGGACCCTGCAGGTGTATCCTGTGGTCTCCTTGAGAAGACCTGTTTTCTAGACCTCACCCTTCTTGGGTATCCTCTCTCAGTACTGGCCCAAAAATAGAGACATAGACATATGGAAGGAAATAGAAAAACCTAAAGATATAACCAACCTCTTATCACCATGTGATCTTTGATAAACTGAACAAAAGCATACCCTGGGGAAAAGAATCCATATTTAATAAACAGTGCTGGGAGAACTGGATAACCACATGTAAAAGACTGAAGCTTGAACCTGCACCTTTCACCACTTACAAAAATTGACTCAAGATGGATAAAAGATTTAAATCTAAGAAGTGAAACAACAAAAATTCTAGAAGAAAGTATAGGAAAAACTCTTGATGATATCGGCCTGGGGAAAGATTTTATAAAAAAGACTCCATTGGCAATCACAATGAAAACAAAAATAAATAAATGGGACTTAATTAAACTAACAAGCTTCTGCATAGCTAAGGATACAACAATTAAAGCAAATATACAACCTTCAGAATGGGAAAATGTATTTGCATGTTACAATTCTTTCTATTTATTTTTTTATTTTGTTTTTAGATAGAGCCTCAAGCTGTCCCCCTGGGTAGAGTGCTGTGGCATCACAGCTCACAGCAACCTCCAACTCCTGGGCTCAAGTGAGTCTCCTGCCTC
>NW_003852404.1:1050452-1052808 GCF_000181295.1 Otolemur garnettii
AGGCACCTGCCACAATGCCTGGCTATTTTTTGGTTGTAGTTGTCATTGTTGTTTGGCAGGCCCAGGCTGGGTTCGAACCTGCCAGCTCCTGTATATATGGCTGGCGCCCTAGCCGCTGAGCTACAGGCAGTGAGCCAAGCATGCTACAATTCTGACAAAGGGTTAATAACTAGAATCTTCACAGAACTCAAATTAATCAACAAAAAAAGATTAAACAATCCCATCTATCACTGGGCAGGAGACATGAACAGAACCTTCTCCAAAGAAGAGGAATGACCAACAAACATATGAAAAAACTCTCACTGTCCCTAATCGTCAGAGAAATGCAAATCAAAACCACCTTGAGATATTACCCAAACCCATGAGAGTACCTTACATCACAAAGTGCCAAAGCTGCAGATGCTGGCATGGATGTGGAGAGAAGGGAACACTATTACACTGTTGGTAGGATTGCAAACTAACACAGCGTCTTTGGAAAGAAGGGAGAATCCTCAAAGAACTCAAAATAGACCTTCCATTTGATCCCACAATGTCATTACCAGGTATCTACCCAGAAGAAAAAAATCATTTTATCATAAGGACATTTGCACTAGATTGTTTATCACAGCTCAGTTTACAATTACCAAGATGTGGGATCAACCCAAGTGCCCATCTACCCATGACTGTGATACTGGAATTTTGCTCTTCAGTAGGTCCTTGGTTTGGGGGGATTCGAAGAATGAACTCACAGACCACAGATCAGTGGTAAGATAGGACTTTTATTAGAAGTTAGAAAGGAAAGTAAAAAGCACCAGAGATTCTGGAAGGGATAAAGAACTGAACAACTCTCTCAGGAGTCTCCACGTGGGTTCTTTTATCTAGGGGTATTAGGTCTAGAGCATCACACCTTGCTGGCAGTTGGTAGATGGAAATGAATGTATTGACAAATGAATGGATGTAGTTATCATGTCCTTTATAGTCTTTGTCCCTGAGAAGGGATTAGGGGGTGTGGTCCTACCCAAGGTGGAACAACTCAAAAAAACCATCACTAGCTGCTTTGTTCATGATCTAACAAAGTCCAGAGGGTGTGTCCCAAAGAAGGCAGTCTGCTTGTGCCTGGAAATGGGGGCTTGACCTCTGAGCTCACCTGGGCCTAGAGAATGGGGGACTCCCTATCTAGCCCTGAGTGGTGGAATCCTGTATCAACTGGATTAAGGAACCGTGGCATATGTATACCATGGAATATTATTCAACTATAAAAAAGATGGAGACTTTACATCTTTTGTATTAAGCGGGATAGAGTTGGAGAACATTCTCTTTAGTAAACTATCACAAGAATGGAAAAGCAACTATCCAATGTATTCAATACTAATATGAAGCCAATTAAACTCAATTTAAGTTGGGGGTGAAGAGGAGGAGAGGGGAGAAGGGAAGAGGATTGGTGTGCCCTCACCTAACAGGCACAAAGTAAGGGTATATTGTACACCTGGAATGGGGCACAATTACAACAGGGGTCTTATCTAACAAATGCAAATATTGTAACCTAATAGGTTGTTCATATTAATTCTAAAATATTCAGTTCATATTAATCTGAAATAAAAAATATATACCCTTTATACAAAGCAGTCATATTTTGGGGCAGAATTTCCTGAGCTCCTTCACTGTTTGACACGTATTTTCAGTCTACAGAATCCCATGGGGTTTCTAGGTGAAGAACTTAACCTCATTCATCTGTCAGATTTAAATAATACAAATGATGCTAAAAACTATATCCTCTTGCCAAGGTTGAGAGTTACTCAGGAGGTTCCTACACCTCCCTCTACCTCCTTTGTGTTCCTGGCAGGAAATGTGTGGAAAGGGAGCACGTAAACAAGTTCCAATTCTCAGCAGCAGGGAGTAAGAAACATTGTGGTCCCTTTGTGAACCCTCAACTTCTTAGAAAAGTATGGTTTGATCCAACATAGATAGGATATTTTAAAAAACAAAGAAAGAAAAGTATGGTTTGAAACAGGGGTGCTTGAATTCTAGTAGTGTTTAAAATAGTGTTAAAAAAATATTCTAACAGGGTGGTTCCTGTGGCTCAAGGAGTAGGGTGCCGGCCCCATATGCCAGAGGTGGTGGGTTCAAACCCATCCCTGACCAAAAACTTCAAAAAAAAAAAAAAAAATTCTGACAGTGTGCAATGCTGGGCCAGATCGAACAAACATATGACACTTGTTAAAATGGCATGGAAGGCCCATCCAGTGCAGTGGCTCATGCCTGTAATGCCAGCATTTTTAGGAGACTGAGATAGGAGGATTGTTATGATTGTTTGAAACCAGGAGTTCAAGAGTAGGATAGGAGGATTGCTTGAAGTAAGGGATTCTTTTTTTTTTTT
>NW_003852404.1:1054307-1063805 GCF_000181295.1 Otolemur garnettii
GACCACAGGCGCCCGCCACAACGCCCGGCTATTTTTTGGTTGCAGCCGTCATTTTTGTTTGGCGGGTCTGGGCTGGGGATTCGAACCGGCCACCTTAGGTGTACGTGGCTGGCGCCTTAGCCGGTTGAGCTATAGGCGCCGAGCCGACTTACAGGATTCTTGCTACAACTGGACTAAGCAAGCCAAAGATGGCCCAAGAAGGAGGCTTAGTCAAAAAGAGAGCTCAGAAGAGGCTCCTGACTAAAGTTTAGTCAAGGAGCGTCTGTGTCAGTATCAAGCTGGTTTATCCTTTATACCACCAAGCGGCACCCGTCAACCCATTGACCTAGCCTTGAGACTTTAAAAAGAAAATAACGGAATTCAAGTTATGGAAATTCTAGGTGGAATGATTGCACCCTTCCAAAGATGCAGAAGGTAACGGACTACAACTCCCATAAGCCCTCGCGAGGCTGAGAGCCAGCCCCTCTCCCCGCCCCGATCTTGCGCCTGCGCGGAAGATCATCGGCCAAGGGAAGGGGGCGGGGACGGGACAACGCGCCAGGAGAAAGAGGAGGAGGAAAAAAGAAACCATAGACTTTTTATCTCGGCCTAGAGCGGCCCTTAAAGTGCAGGGGAGAGGTGGGTGGGTAGGGACCACCCCAGCAGGCCGCCGGCGGTATCATGGCGACCCGGAATCCCCCTCCCCAAGGTGAGCGGCCAGGGTCCAAAGTGGTATCTGGGACGCGGCGGCTCACAGCTTTCGACTTTGTTCCCGGGGCGCCTTTTCCTTTCCCTGCCCCAGGATTCCTGGAACTGTATTATTTTCTTTTTTTGAGGTAGCCCCTTTGATCACCCTTTTCGAGCTGTACTTTCCCCTTCCCTCTCTGAGGAACTCAGGCGGAGAGCGACTCCCACCCTGAACACAGCGCAACCTCCTGTCTTACCTTCACCTCTGTCCCTACATCTCCATCTTCAAATTTATCCATTTATTTATTTTTTTAATACTCGTGACTCTGAAGTGATTCGTCTCGCCTGGCTTCTGACCGGTTCTCTCAGAGGACCCCTCCCCCCGGGATAAAAATGGACCCTGCTCTGACCTTGAGCTTACTGATATTTGGGGGATGACCCCGCACTGCTGTTTAAAATCTGGCCCTGCCTCCACGACCTGGTCCTTAGGCCTTAGGAAAGGAGATGAGGGCATTGGTGCCAAGCCCTTTTACTCTTGAGGCCCTCGTCTAAGGAACTGAGTTTAATAAACTCAGTTTCTATGTGGGCATTTTTAGCTGTACACCAAAAGTAACAATGAGTTGTGACAGATTTTAAAAAAAAAGAATGTATGGGACATTTCTGAGTTTTGATTGACTCTAAATTTATTTTTCCCATTTTGTATTTTGAAGACTATGAAAGTGATGACGACTCTTACGAAGTGTTGGATTTAACTGAGTATGCAAGAAGACACCACTGGTGGAATCGAGTGTTTGGCCACAGTTCCGGACCAATGGTAGAAAAATACTCAGTAGCTACCCAGATTGTAATGGGTGGCGTGACTGGCTGGTGAGAATAACATTTTTTTCATTAAATTTCATTTGGGGGCCTGACTGCTGTCCTTTTATACATGGGCCAGAGCCACCATGCACATTCAGTGGGCCTACGTTGTTAATTCCAGAAGAGTGCTACTTTGAGGTGTAATTTACGTTCAAAGGCTCCCCGTTGCCCACCCACGGTTTGGCTTCATTCCTCTCTTCTCACCCTTCTTTTCATTCGTTGTATATTTCCCCCTTTTGTCAAGTTCGGCAAATGTAGTGGATCTGATTCAGTGATGGTAGATAGGAAGAAGTACGTATATGTGCTAATTATATGTAAATTTTTACTTGCTGACAACTGGAAAAACCTGAGAAACTCCCACAGTAGAACTGGCCTCTGTCTGATTGTCAGCTCTGTAGGGAGCAGTGTAAAATGCTCAGTAAAAATTATAGTCAGTTTATGATATGCTTTGAAGACTAGCTGTAGAAGAACATTGGTTCTGTGTTGGAATTAAAACTCTCATTGCTTACTTTGTAACACTATTGTGTAGTACGTTAAGAAGTGGTTAATAAGTATTAGCTTAAACCGGTTACCTTTTCAAACCACGTGATTACAGAATTGCTACAATGACTCTAATTCTGTTGCTCCTGGAATAAAAGGCTAGCCAGGTAACAAGGGGCAAGAACAAATTTGACCCTTTATTTTAAAAACGTTCATGACTCTAGAGAATTTTTGAAGTTAGGGGCTTAACTTGTGAATGAATAATTATTTTTTCCTAGATTCTAAGTCAAATTTATCTTACATTGATTTAATTTAGATACTTATGTATTTCCACTTGATAAGTATAAAATTGAAGTTTTCAATTTGTGATTCACATGCACTTTGGCACAATGGCACACTCTTTTATGCCTTTTTGTAAATGCCATTTTGTGATAGAAACTCTCATTGTGAGGATTCTGTCATGCAGAGGTGCAATATTTTTACTCGTGTGTTTAGTAATGCTGCTGTATGCAGTTAGAGGAGAGATGCCTGTCAGGGGCTTGGTTATGCAACTGATTTGCCAGGCTCATTGTACCGCAAGCCCTATGATTCAAGACATGGCCCTCCTCTGCTTAAGCTCAAATTTGGTGCTACAGGTGATTGGTCATTGTGAGTTCAGGGTCTAATGCCCATTCTATTTTTTTTTTTTTTTTTTTTAGAGACAGAGTCTTACTTTATCGCCCTGGGTAGAGTGCTGGGTAGAGGCGTCACAGCTCACAGCAACTTCCAACTCCTGGGCTTAGGTGATTCTCTTGCCTCAGCCTCCCCAGTAGCTGGGACTGCAGGTACCCACCACAACGTCCAGCTATTTTTTTGTTGCGGTTTGTCCGGGGTCGAGTTTGAATCCACCACCCTCCGTATATGGGGCTGGCGCCCTACCCACTGAGCCACAGGCACCGCCCCAGTGCCCAGTTTTAAAAGAGACTAAAAGAAAGTTGAGAAATGGAATTACCAATCATTGTGTGTTTTTTCTTATAGACCAGACTTGGTAAGAAGCCTGATAATAGGCAGAAGTTTGCTTGAAAGCCTAGAGACAGATCAGCAAGAGTTAGTAGGTTCATTTTAGGAACTAATGCCATCATGCAATGGATCCGTGTGCTTGTGGAGCACATTCCCAGGAATATTGCAGAAACCTGATTGCTGCTTGCCCCTTTTGTTTTCTTTTTGAGCCTTTGTTGCTGACTTCCCTATTGAGGGACATGTCCTTTATAGTAATGCAGCAGGGGACTGATTTCCAGCACCCATTCCATACACTATCCCCCATAGATACCAAAATCTGGGGTTGCTCAAACCCCTGATATAAAATGGTGTAGTATTTGGATATAACCTATGCACAGTTCCTGTCTTTATTATTATTATTATTTTGAGACAGAGCCTCAAGCTGTCCCCCTGAGTAGAGTGCTGTGGCATCACAACTCACAGCAACCTCCAACTCCTGGGCTCAAGTGAGTCTCCTGTCTCAGCCTCCCAAGTAGCTGGGACCATAGGTGCCCGCCACAGTGACCGGCTATTTTTTTTTGTTTGTAGCCATCATTGTTATTTGGCAGGCCCGGGCTGGATTTGAACCCGCCACCTTAGGTGTATGTGGCTGGCGCCTTAGCCACTTGAGCCACAGGTGCTGAGCCATACACACAGTTCCTGCATGTTTTAAATTATCTCTAAATTACTTATGATAACTAATACAATGTAAATGTCATATATATAGTTGTTATCCTGAATTTTTTTATTTGTATTATTTTTTATTGTGTTCTCTCTCTATATATACACACATGTATATACACAGATATATATATATATATATATATATATATATAATTTTTTTTTTTTCCTCTTGAGACAGGGTCTTGCTTTGTTGCTTGGGCCTGAGGGCAGTGGCATGATCATACCTCACTGCAACCTCAAACTCTTGGGTTCAGGAGATACTCCTGCCTCAGCTTCTTGAGTAGTTGGGACTACAGATCTATACCACTATGCTTGGATAATTTTCCTATTTTTTGTAGAGACAGAGTCTCACTCTTGCTCAGGTTGGTCTCTGAACTCTTGAGCTCAAATGATCCTCCTGCCTTGGCCTCTCAGATGTGATCCACCACACCCAGCCTGTATTATTATTTTTTGTTGTTTTTTTCCCCTGAATATTTTAGGTATCCTTGGTTGAATCTGTGAGTGTGAAACCTGCAGATGCAGAGGGCTTACTATATATACATTTGGATTATTATCAGATGTTGGCTTAAGAGCTGTGACTCTTAATATTATATATGTGATTTGTTACAATCACTAGTTTCAGTATAACAAATGTTAGCCATTTTCTTAGGGTATAAAATTGATGTGATATTGTTGTATATGTTAAGGAGAAACAGTTTAACAGGCATTAACTTAACCAGTTAACGATTCATTCCAATTCAAGACAGGAATAAGAGGCTGAGGAGATTTTATTTAGCTGTGGGTAGCTATAGAGTTTTGATCATGTGCCAGCCACATACACTGAGGCTGGCAGGTTCGAACCTGGCCTGGCCAGCTAAACAGCAATGACAACTGAGACCAAAAATAGCCGGGCATTGTGGCGGGTGCCTATAGTCCCAGCTACTTGGGAGGCTGAGGCAAGAGGATTGCTTAAGCCCATGAATTTGAGGTTGCTGTGAGCAGTGACACCACAACATTCTACCCAGGGCAGTAGCCTGAGACTCTGTCTCAAGCCTAAGCAAACAAACAAAAAAAAGAAATTAAAACTAATATCAGTCAGGATGAGTAGTTGCTAGGAGAGATGGGAGGTGTGAAGATCAATAGAGGGCCCTTAGAGTGGTCTGAAAGGAAAGTCATGATGGCCTTTGGAATGGAAAAGAAACGATAGAGTCAAGTAATCTTTGGATAGAGTATATAGAACTGTGCAATCAGTTGTACCAAGGATAAAGAAGGCATAGTCTGAGATGAATATAAGGTGGCAAGAGTTGGTTTGGCTGGAAAGATGATATTTGCTTCGGAACTTTTTTTTTTTTTTTTTGAGACAGTGTCACTTTGTCATCCTCTTTAGAATGCTCTGGCATCATAGCTCACAGCAACCTCAAATTCCTGGGCTTAAGCGATTCTTTTGCCTCAGTCTGCCAAGTAAGGGACTATGGGTGCCTTCCACAACACCTGGCTATTTTTAGAGATGGGGGTCTCGCTCTGGCTCAGGCTGGTCTTGAACCTGTGAGCTCTGGGAGGCCAGACAGTCCACCCACCTCGGCCTCCCAAGTACTGGGATTACAGGCATGAGCCACCCTGTCTGGATGCTAAAGAAGCCTGTTGTGTGATTTTTAAATGTAAATTTTCCTTTTAGGGAGGTTTATTGGTTTCCTCAGGCAATTGTAACAAAGTACCACAACTAGGTTGATTAAAATAACAAATTTATTTCCTGGCAATTATAGATGTGGAAGTCTGAAATCAAGGTGTCAACAGGGCTGGTTCCTTATTGAAAACTTAGAGGGAGAGAAATCTGTTTTATGTTTCTCTCTTTGCTTCTGGTGATTGCCAGCGATCCCTGGCATTCTTTGATTTGTAGACATCTCTCTCCAGTCTCTGCCTCTGTTGTCACATGGTTATCTTCTCTCTGTGAGTCTGTGTGTCATATTGGATTAAGGGCCTACCCTGCTCTAGTCTGATCTCATCTTACCTAATTCCCACTGCAGTGACCCTTTTTTCCAAAGAAGGTCACATTTTGAACTTCTGGGAAGGACATGAATTTTGGAGGTGGGGGAAACATTCGACTCAGTGCAGAAGGCTGGAGTTAGAAATCAGGGCTTCTTTTGCATGGTATGCAGCTAGAATACTGAAGGGAATGTGAGCTCTCTTAAGGAGAGAATTAATCCCCAAAATGTAGGCTGGTACTCTTACAGGATAGATGAGACACAAAACAGGTTTAGTAGGAGACAGAGTCTCACTATGTCACCCTCAGTAGAGTGCTGTGGTGTCACAGCTCAAAGCAACCTTAAACTCTTGGGCTTAAGCGATTCTCTTGCCTCAGCCTCCCAAGTAGCTGGGGCTACAGGCACCTGCCACATTGCCCAGCTATTTTTTGGTTGTAGTTGTCATTGTTGTTTGGTAGGCCCGGGCTGGGCTTGAACCCACCAGCTCCGGTGTATCTGGCTGGTGCCCTAGCCGCTGAGCCACAGGCAGTGAGCTTAAATTATGGTCTCTAAGGTGAAACTGCAGCTGAACTTTAAAGAGTAGGAAAGGTTTTGATAGGCAGAGAAAGGCAGAAACACTTAGAAGCAGGGAGTTTAATAGCTTGAGCAGAGGTGATGACCTATTTGGAAACTAATTGTGTTGGAGCCAAAGGTTTGGGTAGGGTTGGGGTTGGCCAGGTGTATGAAACATCTTGACTATGTTAAGCAAAACAAATCAACTTCCTTAATACAAAAGTAGGAGTATGATGAACCCCTGAGTACTTATCATTTTGTTTTTAGTAGTCTCTTTTTTTTCCTATAAAGTCTCTTCCTCTTCTTTCTGTCCTTTATTTTGAAGCAAATCTCGGACATTTTAGATTGTGCATTTTTTACTCTCCAGTATAATTGAAGGGAAATATTAAAGGTTTCTGAACAGGTAGGGGACATGATCAAAAGAAATGGGAAAACATTCAGCTTTTGTCTGGAAACCAATGAAAAGTAGAAGAGGTAGAGGGTTTAGCATATCATTGATTATTCTCATCTTTTGTTATTTCTTTCATTAAAGGTGTGCAGGATTTTTGTTCCAGAAGGTTGGAAAGCTTGCAGCAACTGCAGTAGGTGGTGGCTTTCTTCTCCTTCAGGTATGTCAGAACTTTAGGCACTTGCCCCTGCTTATGTAAATGGCCCTTGGGAACTGAGGAAGTCAAGTTTAACTATTACACTACTGTTCATTAAAAAAAAAAAAAAATTGTTTTTAGAGATGAGGGTCTTGCTGTGTTGCCCAGGCTGATATTGAACTCCTGGCCTCAAGTGATCTTCCTTCCTTAGCCTCTCAAAGTGCTGGGATTACAGCACCATTCCCAGCTACTTTTGTTCATTTTAATAATAAGTGGAATTTTTCTCTAAGGTATAAATTTATGGAAAAACTGCATTGAGTTTTGAAAGCCAGCAGGTCATGAAAGACAACAATTTAAATATTCTAAGTTCCTAAGTTTGATTCCAGCTATTAAAAAGACAACTGTTAAAAATTGAAATACCTCATTTTTTTATTATTTACCCAAATTTCCCTTCCACCATCTCCCTAGGAAAATAAATATTTCAACATGTACTATGTAAAATGCAAAAGGTCTTTTTTCTATTTTCTATCCATGCAGTTTTTCTCCCCAGAGGAAACTGCTGCTAGCAATTTCTAACATTTTTTTCTTTTAAACTAGAGAATCATAATAATACAGAAAGTGGAAAATCGGCTTTAAAAAAATCATCCATAATCCTGTTTCTGAGGCAGGTAGATTTGAAATTTTAGTTTTGTTCATCTTCCTCTAAGTGTAAGGTCTAAAAATGCTTTGTCATTAGAGGATGTTTATCAGGATATTATCTGGCATTCATGTCTGCTTGGCATATATTTTTCCAAAAATATTCTCTTAAGATTAAATATAGTAAATCCAAAAATTGAATGTCTCTGAGAATGAATGTTAGCAACAATTTTAAAGATACAAAGAACTGTCAGTTGTACCAGATTTTAAAAATGATTGATGTTCATAGCAACTAAAATCTGACTTTAGTGCCTAAGCCATTGATCATGTAATAACCAGTAGTTGCCTTTAGTACAAAGGGACTGGATTTGTATGTGCTAAACACAGATTTTTGAGTTGTTTACTAAATAGCCTTTTAACATATATATATATGTATATATGACAGCATTTGTACAGAGGAGAAGTTTACTTAAGCTGATATTGACTTTTTTTTTTTGTGACAGAGTCTCAAGCTGTCCCCCTGGGTAGAGTGCCAGGGCTTCACTGTTCACAGCAACCGCTCAAGCGAGTCTCCTGCCTCAGCCTCCCAAGTAGTTGGGACCACAGGCACCCGCCACAATGCCCGGCTATTTTTTGGTTGCAGCCATCATTGTTGTTTGGCAGGCCTGGGCTGGATTCGAACCCACCACCTTAGGTGTATGTGGCTGGTGCCTTAGCTGCTTGAGCCACAGGCGCCGAGCCTGATATTGACTTTTATATAGAATTAAGAACATATTTAATTCTATAACTGTTTTGAAAATTCACTTGTCAAATTCACTTGTCGGGCGGCGCCTATGGCTCAGTGGGTAGGGTGCCGGCCCCATACACTGAGGGTGGCAGGTTCAGATCTGGCCCCAGCCAAACTGCAACAAAAAAATAGCCAGGCGTTGTGGTAGGCGCCTATAGTCGCAGCTATTCAGGAGGCTGAGGCAAAGAGAATCGCCTAAACCCAGGATTTGGAGGTTGCTGTGAGCAGTGTGACACCAGGGCACTCTACTGAGGGCGATAAAGTGAGAGTCTTGTCTCTACAAAAGAAAAAAAAGAAAATTCACTTGTCATTTCTGTTTAGTGCAATAGGGTATGGGACTGAAGCAGAGTTTCCTAAAATGTTCACAGAATAGCGAGAATTGCATATTATAATCTACTCTGCATGTCATTTTTTGAGAAGTCCATTTCAGTCCACTTAATATGCACCATTTAAATCCACACTTTGCCATTGACACTTCCTACTTTTCTGGCTTAGTCCACATATTCTTTGAAGTCTCTAAGGCAAAAGAACACAGGACCTGTCTGCATCAAACCAATTTTTCCCACAAATATAACTAGCCTTGAAACTTCAGTAGAAGGAAAGTGAAAGAGGAAATAGAGTAACAAATGGCTTTTAGGCTAGTTGCCTTTCTTATTTTTATGACCTTTACTTACATTTTAAGATAAATGTTAGTTTATTTAAAACTTAAAGCTTTTCTAGTAACAATAGTAAGTGTTTTCCGGTGGACATTTATCATTTAAATACCATATTAAGATAGACATTGGTATATAAATCTTTTATTTTTTATTTTTTTAAAGTTTTATTTTATTTATTTTGGCGTCACAGCTCACAGCAACCTCCAACTCTTGGGCTTAAACAATTCTCTTGCCTCAGCCTCCCAAGTAGCTGGGACTACAGGTGCCAGCCAGAATGCCTGGCTATTTTTTTTTAACAGGGGCATCCCTTTTGTTTTTTTGCAGTTTTTGTCCAGGGCTGGGCTTGAACCCGCCACCTCCAATATGTGGGGCTGGTGCCCTACTTCTTTGAGCCACAGGTGCCCACACCTGGCTATTTTTTGTTGTTGTTGCAGTTGTCATTGTTGTTTCAGCTGACCCAGGGCTGGGTTCCAACCTGGTAGCCTCAGAGTATGTGGCTGGTGCCCTACCCACTGATCTACAGGCGCTGCTGAAATTCTTGAATTTTTTAATTTATGTCTTTAACCATCTTTGGAAAGGTTTTACCTGTTATTTCTACTAGAGAGTTGGTATCATTT
>NW_003852404.1:1064282-1068805 GCF_000181295.1 Otolemur garnettii
GGCCATTTTTTGGTTGCGGCCATCACTATTGTTTGGCGGGCCCGGGCTGGGGATTCGAACCTGCCACCTTAGGTGTATGTGGCTGGCGCCTTAGCCGCTTGAGCCACAGGCGCCGAGCCGGATCATTTCTTTAGGTGGCTCCTAGTTGTCTACATCTTTTCATTGTTGTCATACCCATCAAATAGTTTGTCAGTTTGATCTTCTGGACTAACTTGGTTCCACTGTCCTCTGTCCTGCTTGCTTTCTAGGCCTGGTGTACAGCTCTTATCCTCGGTTCTCCCTTCAGTACCATTCTGGATATTCCCTTTGTTTTTGTTTCAGGTTGTTTTTTATATCTTATGTCCTCTTGCTATATTCTCTTGTTTTGGTGAGACACATTGTGCAGTAATGTTTGGAGAAAATAAGCACAGGAGGTTCAGTTATTGAGACTTTGCATGTCTGAAAATTTCTTCATACTAACATTTCATTGATAATTTAGCTGGGTTTGCTTCACTGTCTTCTGACTTACAGTGTTACTATTAAAATCTAAAGTAATTGTAATTCTGAAACCTTTGTTTGTGTGTGTTTTTTGTTTTACTCCTCAGTACATGCTTATAGGATTTTCTCTTTGTGCCCAGTGTCCTGATGATTTACAGTGATATGCCTAGCTGTGGGCCTACTTCTCAATTTGGGGAAATTTTCTTTCTTTTCTTTCTTTCTTTCCTTTCTTGAAAGAATTTTACTCTGTCACCCATACTGGAATGGAATGGCACAATCATACCTCACTGTAGCCTTGAACTCTGGAGCTTAATGATCCTTCTGCCTCAGGGCCCCAGGGGAAATTTTCTTGATATTTATTTAGTTAATGATTTCTTGTCCTTTTTAATATTTTTCATCTTTTTTTTTTCCCCTTTAGTTTCTGTTACATGGACCTCCTGGATTGGTTGTCTAATTTCTTTTTCTTTTTTTTGACTGGGGCTGGGTTTGAACCCACCACCTCTGGCATATGGGGCCAGTGCCCTACCCTTTTGAGCCACAGGTGCTGCCCATGTCTAATTTCTTTTTTTCCAGTTTTCCAGTTCTGTCTTTTGGTCTACTTTTTGGGAGATTTCTTCAACTTTATCTTCTAACCATCTTACTGAGTTTTAATTTGTGCTCTCATATTTTTAATTTCCATTAGGTTTTTAGTTATTTTTTTTTTTCTTTTTTTTTTTTTTTTTTTTTTTGAGAGCCTCAAGCTGTCCCCCTAGGTAGAGTGCTGTGGCATCACAGCTCATAGCAATCTCTAACTCCTGGGCTCAAACAAGTCTCCTACTTCTGCTTCCCAAGTAGCTGGGACCACAGGCGCCCAACACAACATCGGCTATTTTTTGGTTGCAGTCATCATTGTTGTTTGGTGGGCCCGGGCTGGATTTGAACCCACCAGCTCAGGTGTATGTGGCTGGCGCCTTAGCCACTTGAGCCACAGGTGCCAAGCCTGTTTTTTTTTTTTTTGGAAACAGAGCCTCAAGCTGTCCCCCTGGGTAGAGTGCTGTGACATCACAGCTAACAGCAACCTCCAACTCCTGGGCTCAAGCGAGTCTCCTGCCACAGCCTCCCAAGTAGCTGGGACCACAGGTGCCCACCACAATGCCTGGCTATTTTTTGGTTGCAGCCATCGTTGTTTGGCAGGTCCGGGCTGGATTTGAACCCGCCACCTTGGGTGTATGTGGCTGGCACCTTAGCCACTTGAGCCACAGGTGCCGAGCTTGTTTTTTTTCTTGATATGACTTTAGCATCTTGTTCCTTGTTCTTCCTTTATGGATGCAGTACTTTTTTTTTTCTTTAAGGGATGGGAAAGATTTAATCTATTTATTGTATGTGATTTGACCTCCCCCAACCCATTGTTTCAACCAGTGCAGTGGTTAGAAGATAGGCCCTTCATTAAGACCTTTAGAAATACATTGGCTGGACACAGTGGCTCACGCTTATAATCCTAGCTGTCTGGGAGGTGGAGGATGGTGGATCACTTAAGCCCAGGAGTTCAAGACCAGTCAATCTGAGCAAGATAGAGACCCTATCTCTACTAAAAATAGGGGGAAAAAAAACTAGCTGCCCTTTGTGGTTGGTGCCTATAGTCCCAGCTACTCGGGAGGCTGAGGCAAGAGGAGCTCTCTTTTTTTTTTTTTTTTTTTTTTTTTGAGACAGAGTCTTGCTGTGTCACCCTTGGTAGAGTGCTGCGGCATCACAGCTCAGAGCAACCTCCAACTCTTGGGCTTAAGCAATTCTCTTGCCTCAGCCTTCCAAGTAGCAGGGACCAAACGCGCCTGCCACAACGCCCAGCTATTTTGTTGTTGTTGTTGTTGTAGTTGTTGTTTAGCAGGCCCAGGCCAGGTTTGAACCCACCAGCCCTTGTGTATGTGGCCAGGGCCCTAATCACTGAGCTTCGGGTGCTGAGCCCTAAGAGGAGCTCTTTTTTCTCTTTTTTGTAGAGACAAGAGTTTCATTTTACTGCCCTCGGTAGAGTGCTGTGGTGTCACATAGCTCACAGTAACCTCCAACTCCTGGGTTTAGGTGATTGTCTTGCCTCAGCCTCCCAAGTAGCTGGGACTACAGGCATTTGCCATAACATCCAGCTATTTTTTTGTTGCAGTTTGGCTGGGGCTGGGTTTGAACCCGCCACCCTCAGTATATGGGGCCAGCACCCTACTCACTGAGCCACAGGAGCCTCCCCCAAGAGGAGATCTTGAGCCCAACAGTTTAAGGTTGCTGTGAGCCCAGGACACTCTACGCAGGGCAACATAGTGAGACTCTGTCTCAAAAAGAAAAAGAAATACATCATATCCTGGAGCTGAATGTCTTCTCTGATTTGAAGATAGAAGATTTTTAGAGACTGAAAGTTTCTCTTAAAATCATCAGATGGTATTTTGAAGTGATTGCCTTAATAGACTGCAGGTTCAGAATATTGATCCAAATGGTCTGTTCTGCATGGAATCCATAGCATCTACACAGTATATTCATCTAGTCATTTATTTTTTTTTTCAATTTTCAAACTATGCTGCATTTATATATATCTTTGCACACTTGTCTAAGACAAAGCCAGTATATGTATCTAAGCCTTTTGATTGTCAAGTGGCCTGTTAAGGATGCATCCATTACATTTTCACCAACCCTATATACAAATATCCACTAGCTTTCCCCCCTTTCTATACTGTACAATATTCTTTAGAAGGAAGTCATTATGTATAGCCCACATGTAGTGGGAGTTATTTAGAAATTTTCTGCTGGAAGATTTTTCTCTTCTCCATTTATTTATTCAATTATTTATTTACTTATTTATTTGAGACAGAGCCTCAGGCTGTCCCCTTGGGTAGAGTGCTGTGGCATCACGGCTCACAGCAACCTCCAACTCCTGGGCTCAAGCGAGTCTCCTGCCTCCACCTCCCAAGCAGCTGGGACTACAGGCACCCGCCACAACGCCCTGCTATTTTTTGGTTGCAGCCATCATTGTTGTTTGGCCGCCCAGGCTGGATTTGAACCCACCACCTGAGGTGTATGTGGCTGGCGCCTTAGCCACTTGAGCCACAGGCGCTGAGCCCAATCATTTATTTATATTGATGTGGACTTATAGATATTTATTTTATACTTTGGGTTATAATCTGTTACTGTTGTATTGCTCTAACTGTTCCAGCTTTGGCTATTGAGAGCTCTTTTAGTTGTACATTATCTTTTTATATCTCTCTGAGGATGTAAGCAATTTTTTTAAACTTTTTCCTGTAAAGTCTATGTTACTCTAAGGTTTTTTTTTCACCCCCTTTTCTTTGCTTGTTTATTTTGGTCTCTAGTTTTCATATTAGAAGCTTTCCTCCATGCCTGATGATCCTTGGTTGTCTGTTCATATTTAAGAATTGAGACAAGGCAATATTTAAGCTGCTGGAAAGTTCTAAATGTATGGATGGGGCTTTCCCTTCTTTGGGAAATCTGATCAGTCCAAGAAAAATAATCTAAAGATATAGAGTTGCGGGCAGTGCCTGTGGCTCAAAGGAGTAGGGCGCCGGCCACATATACCCGAGGTGCCGGGTTCAAACCCAGCCCCGGCCAAAAACTGCCAAAAAAAATGAAATAAAGATACAGAGTTGGAGATGGGGGGAATTCTCCCCCCCCGCCATGAAACAGCCCAGTTTGATCACCATATGGGGAGGTTCACAAACAAAAAGGCCCATCTACCTATTTAGAGCTTTCTGGCAGACATGGATCTTTACCTGAAAGTTGACATTATTTTTAGCTTAGAAGCTTTTATTCTAATGAGCTACTTTACCTAATTCCATTAAATATCTTAGTGTTGTAGGATAGTCAAATGTTGTTCAAAAAGCAATCGTCACTTCTCCATCTCCTCCCTAATTTGGGCTAGTATTTCCCTGTAATTGCTCAGATGAGTTCTGGGTGGACAAAAGTAAGTTGGGTCCTCTGTGGTCAGTCAATTCTTAGAAGGTTGGATATACTTGAACCCCACTGGGGGCAGATTGCTTGTCCTTGATCATCTTTTTTTTTTTTTTTTTTTTTTT
>NW_003852404.1:1070203-1072215 GCF_000181295.1 Otolemur garnettii
CGTCATTGTTGTTTGGCGGTCCGGGCTGGGGATTCGAACCCGCCACCTTAGGTGTACGTGGCTGGCGCCTTAGCCAGTTGAGCTATAGGCGCCGAGCCTGAAGATTAACTTTTTAAAAGACTTTGCAACTTTAGTTTGTAAATGACAGTTGCATTGGGGATTGCCTATGTGTGGTGGCATAGATAATTTTGGTTTGTTGTAATCAAAAAATAAAGTCATATACATAATTTTTTTTTTTTTTTTGAGACAGAGTCTCACTATGTCACCCTCGATAGAGTATTATGGCGTCTGAGCTCACAGCAACCTCAAACTCTTGGGCTTAAGCGATTCTCTTGCCTCAGGCTCCCGAGTAGCTGGGACTACAGGTGCCCACCACAACGCCCAGCTATTTTTTGGTTGCATGTGTTGTTTTAGCAGGCCCAGGCCAGGCTTGAACCCACCAGCCTCAGTGTATGTGGCTGATGTCCTACTCATTGAACTACAGGCACCAATCCCGTATACATAAAATTTTTGTACTTCCACAAGATTTGAATTGAGTATGAAGATGTTTTGAGATTCAGCAAAAAGTGAAATTCTGCAAAAGCTTCAAAGTAATCAACTAATTTGATTACTTAGTGCAAGTACGTCTTTTCAATTTATGTGCAGAAAAGGCTTCTTAAGGCTCATCATCACCTCTGTGTCTGTAACTCACATTGCTGTGTCAAATACTACCAGAAAAAGCTTTCACTTGTCATTTGATTTGATCACTACTGTGTTTTGCTGAGGCTGGAGATTGAAGTGCTAGTAGGTGAATAAATACAAAAAGAATTGAAGAAAAGTTCTTCTGTGGAATTATTCACAGAGAAAATAGAATTTAAGATTTCTAGTCAACCTTTTAATATAAAATCAGATATTTTTATTATTTAAAGTATTTTATGTGTCATTAAAAGTTAAAGTGAAGCATTAAAAGATCACAAAGAAAGTGTAAGCTTGATAGAAGTGATTTATTATGGTATGTATGGCTTAATTGTTTACTACTCGTATGACTATATTTTGATTTTATTATTTGGAGGCACTGACTTACTATACTGGCTCTCATACATGCTATTGTTTGTGTTCACATTTTGCAGTGTCTCAGTAACACCATATGAGGGTTTTTTTGGGTTTTTTTTTGCAGTTTTTGGCTGGGGCTGGGTTTGAACCCACCACCTCCGGCATATGGGGCCAGCGCCCTACTCCTTTGAGCCATAGGAGCCACCCATGTTTTTTTTTTTTTTTTTGAGACGGAGTCTCACTATGTCACTCTTGGTAGAGTGCTGTAGTGTCACAGCTCACAGCAACTTCAAACTCTTGGGTTTAAGCTATTCTCTTGCCTCACCCTCCCAAGTAGCTGGGACTACAGGCACACCTACCACAATGCCTGGATTTTTTTGGTTGGTTTGTTTTTTTTGGTAGAGACAGAGTCTCAGTTTATTGCCCTCACTAGAGTGCCTTGGCATCATAGCTCACAGCAACCTCCAACTCCCGAGCTTAGGCCATTCTCCCACCTCAGCCTCCCAAGTAGCTGGGACTACAGGCACCTGCCACAATGCCCAGCTGTTTTTATTTTTGTTGTTGCAGTTTGGCTGGGGCCGGGTTTCCAACCGGCTACCTTCAGTATATGGGACTGGCACTCTTACCCACTGAGCCACAGGTACTGCCCTGCCTGGCTATTTTTTGATTGTAGTTGTCACTGTTGTTTGGCAGGCCTGAGCTAGGTTCCAACCTGCCAGCTCCTTTGTATGTGGCTGGTGCCCTAGCTGCTGAGCTACAGGCACCAAGCTGAGGGTTTTTCTTATTAATAGGCAGTTAGGTATAGTTTTAATGAAAGGATTTATAGCATGAAACTTGTGTAGAGCATATTCCTTATATATTTTACTTGCAAAAGCAATTACCAGAAAGTATTCTTAATTTAAGAGTCAGAGTTAGTGGGCTTGGCGCCTGTGGCTTAAGTGTTTAAGGCGCCAGCCACATACACCTAAGGTGGTGGGTTC
>NW_003852404.1:1073590-1078866 GCF_000181295.1 Otolemur garnettii
TTTTTTTTGTAGAGACAGAGTCTCACTTTGTTGTCCTTGGTAGAGTGCCATGGCATCACACAGCTCACAGCAACCTCCAACTCTGGGCTTAAGCTGTTCTCTTGCCTCAGCCTCCTGAGTAGCTGGGACTACAGGTGCCTGCCATAACACCCAGCTATTTTTTGGTTGCAGTTTGGCCAGGGCCGGGTTTGAACCCGCCACTCTTGGTATATGGGTCTGACGCCCTACTCACTGAGCCACAGGCACTACTCCTCCCCTCTTTTTTTTTTGAGACAGAGTTTCAAGCTGTTACCCTTGGTAGAGTGCTGTGGCATCACAGCTCACAGCCCACAGCTCACAGCAACCTCAGATTCTTGGGCTTAAAGGATTCTCTTGCTTTAGCCTCCCAGGTAGCTAGGACTATAGGCGCCCTCCATAATGCCAGGCTATTTTTTGGTTGGGGTTGTCATTGTTGTTTGGCAGGCCCAGGCTGGATTCGAACCCTCCAGCTCCTGTGTATGTGGCTGACACCCTAGCCACTTGAGCTACAGGCACCAAGCCCAGCTTTTACTGCTTTTATAAATGAGTTCATGTGTAGTACATATAGGTATAGTAAAATTTTTTTTTTTTTTGAGACAATCTTACTATGTCCCCCTTGGTAGAGAGCTGTGGCATCACAGCTCACAGCAACCTCAAACTTTTGGGCTTAAGTAATTCTCTTTTTTTGAGACAGAGACTTAAGCTGTCCCCCTGGGTAGAGTGCCATGGCATCACAGCTCACAGCAACCTACAATTTCTGGGCTCAAGTGAGTCTCCTGCCTCCACCTCCCAAGTAGCTGGGACTACAAGCGCCCACCACAATACCTGGCTATTTTTTGGTTGCAGCATCATTGTTGTTTGGCAGACCCAGGCTGGATTCGAACCTGCCAGCTCAGGTGTATGTGGTTGGCGCCTTAGCCACTTGAGCCACAGGTGCCGAGCCTATTTGTTTATTGAGACAAAGTCTCACTATGTCACCCTTGGTAGAATGCTGTGGTGTCACAGCTCATAGCAACCTAAAACTATTTTTTTTTATTTTTTTGAGACAGAGTCTCATTATGTCACCTTTCGTAGAGTGAGGTGAAGTCACAGCTCACAGCAACCTCAAACTCTTGGGCTTAAGCGATTCTCCTGCCTCAGCCTCCCAAGTAACTGGGACTACAGGCACCCACCACAATGCCTGGCGATTTTTGTTGTTGTTGTTGCAGTTGTCATTGTTGTTTACCTGACCTGGGCCGGGTTTGAACCCTCCAGCCTAGGTGTATGTGGCCTGTGCCCTACCCACTGAGGTATGGGTGCCACCTAACCTCAAACTCTTGGGCTAAAGTGATTCTCTTGCCTCAGCCTCCCAAGTAGCTGGGACTACAGGCTCCCACCACACTATTTTTTGTTGCAGTTGTCATTGTTGTTTAGCTGGCCCTGGCCAGGTTCAAACCTGCCACCCTTGGTATATGTGGCTGACGCTGTAACCACTGTGCTACAGGCACAGAGCTATTCCTTCAGTTTATAATGGACATTTCTGAGATCCTGTATGGTGTTTCGACACCTGCAGTAGTGGGTACACAAGGATTTTTGCTGAGCATTTATTGAATTGAAGAAAATGGCTAAAATTGTTACTTAGCTTAGATTCAATAATTAAGGGTTCTTTAAAAAATTGCATGATTTTTATTGTGATAAGATTATATTTAACAAAATTTATGATTTTAACCTTTTTTCTTTTTTCTTTTTTTTTGGCCAGGGCTGGGTTTGAACCCAGCATCTCCAGTATATGGGGCCAGCGCCCTACTCCTTTGAGCCACAGGTGCCACCTGATTTTAACCATTTTTGAGTACAATTCAGTGGCATCAAGTATAGTCACACTTTTGTGCCATCATTCCCCCTATCCATTTCCAGAACTTTCATCATCCCAAACTCTGTGCCTCTTAAAAATGGTAATTCCCACAATTTTCTCCTCTTCCTGGTCCTTAGTAATCTCTCTTTCTCTCTGGTTTTTTTTTAGTAATCTCTATTCTAATTTTTAACTTTGTGAATTTGATCATTCATATAACTGGGATGATACATTTGACCTTTTTTGCCTTACTTCATTTTGGATAGTATTTCAAGGTTCATCCATGTTGTAGCATAATTAAAAGTATTTTGTTTAAAATCTGTTTCAGGCCACAGAATTTATCAAACAGAACATCGTGATATCCAGTGGATTTGTGGGAGGCTTTTTGCTAGGTCTTGCATCTTAAGGACATGAATGTTCTACTGCAGTGGATTTGATAATGAAAAGAGAAGTGGTGGCAACAAGGTGGTCTCTCAACAGTATGTGCTGCCAAAGTCTGCAGGGCAAGGAGGAACCAACTAGCTGGACAATACTAAACTTACAACTTAGCATTTTTGCCATCTGAAGCTTGGCAAATTTGTACCTGCTGTTAAACAACCTGTATGTTATGTGAAAATGGTATTCCTGAGTAAAACATAGCTTTCGTCAGTTTTTAAAAATTTGTTTAGAAATTAACCTATAAATATCACCATTGGGTATAGATATGAAGAGAAAAAAGTCTGTTGGATTGAAATACGATTCTCTTTTTATTTAAATAATGGAACATGTTATTTAAATCACAAAAATAATATTATTGTGGTTTATGGTATAGTGCTGACTTTTTTTTTAGTGCTGACTTTTTGTTTTAGAAGATATGTTTGTAATAAATTGAAGAACTATAATGCCCTTTTGTGGAAAGCTTTAGAAATACTATAATTATTAAAAAATTAAACAGAATCTATTGATGTAACAATGCCAATTTTAAGTTCTTTTTTTCCCCTGCATTTTTTTTCTTATAACTGTACATTTCAAAAAAGGTTCTTCTAAGGAAATACTATATGTATAAAGTTCTTTTTCCTTTTTTGGTATCTGTAATTTTAAACGTATCTCCTTATATGTAAGCTTATGATTCTTTTGTTTGTTTATCCTGCCATCCTGGTGCAAAGCTAGTTATTTTGGGAGCACATATAGTTGGATCACTGATTCATTCTAGTAACCTTGAATGCATCTCCTTTTTTCTTTCTAAAAATTCTATTTATCTCTTCTTCACTAAGAGGTAAAAATCACTTTAAAAGACATAAGAGTATAGTGTGAATTTGCTGTCTGAAGAACAGTGATTTTCTACGTAATGAAATTGTAGCTGAAAGTGAATTGTCTCTTTGATCTAGTCTGAGATGTTAAGTACCAAGGCTTTCAGGCTTTTGCTAGCATTATGTGGTTGAACACTAGTCCAGTTTACTTGTTTCTCAGGGCCAATATCCTACTCCCCAGACACTCATTTGCCCAGAAAAGCTTTCTGTATCATTATTTTGTCTGTAGAGTTCTATATTAGAATTGGGAAAAACAGCAGAACGTGTATTAGAGTGTTCAGATTGGAAAGACTTTACAGATAATCAGACCGTTTTCTTTCTTTCTTTTCTTTTCTTTCTCTTTTTTTTTGAGACAGAGACTCACTATGTCACCCTCGGTAGAGTGCCGTGGCATCACAGCAACTTCAAACTCTTGGGCTTAAGCGATTCTCTTGCCTCAGCCTCCCAAGCCTCAGCTGGGACTACAGGCACCTGCCACAATGCCCGCATATTATTTTTTGTTGTCGTAGTAGTTGTCGTTGTTTAGCAGGCTTAGGCTGGATTTGAACCCGCCAGGTCCTATGTACATGGCTGGCACCCTAACCACTGAGCTTTGGGCACTGAGCCAGACCATTTTCTTTTCATAGGAAATTACCATAGTATGTTTTGTGTATGGTAACGTATGACATTTTATACTTTCAAGATTGGTTACAGGCTGTGTGCTTTCATTATCATGACACTCCTTAAAATTGAATGTGGGATTGATCTTTAGTTGCTTCCTTTATTATTGTTAGTGCCTCAGATACAATGCTAAATAAAATTCTGACTTTCTTAATATAAAGTGATTTTGCTTATAAATACTTGTTTTTTCTTCTTTGAGCTTTTCTCTGTTTCTGCCTTGCTGAGCTTTTCATTGCTGTGGAACTAAAAGGGACAAATATTCATGAATATGATTAGGTTACGTTAAAACCTTGCCTGTGCTTCTGTGTGCCACTTACACTACTGCATGACACTGATACAGTGAGGTAGGCTACTGGAGGGAGTTCTAGTAGCTGGCTCAGTTTATTTTATTTTATTTTATTTTTTTTGAGACAGAGCCTCAAGCTGTCCCCCTGGGTAGAGTGTTGTGGCATCACAGCTCACAGCAACCTCCAACTCCTGGGCTCAAGCGAGTCTTCTGCCTCAGCCTCCCAAGTACCTGGGACCACAGGCACCCACCACAGCGCCTGGCTATTTTTTGGTTGCAGCCATCATTGTTTGGTGGACCCGGGCTGGATTCGAACCTGCCACCTCAGGTGTATGTGGCTGGCGCCTTAGCCACTTGAGCCACAGGCGCCGAGCCAGTTCTATTTATTTTGAAAATATTTTTAGTGTCAGTTTTGTGCACGATATGCTAAGAAAGTTGGGGCACAAAAATGTCAGCCTTGAGCTTCCACTTGAATAGACACTAACATATTCCTATATGAAAAGTAATATGCTAATATAGGGGAACCTGACATATGACCTAGTGGCAAATGAAGAGTAGGGATAACTACTTTGAGAGTGCAAACAAAAATGAAAATTGAAAAAGGTAGTACTTTTTTTTTTTTTTTTTTGCAGTTTCTGGCTGGGCCTGGGTTTGAACCTGCCACCTCTGGCATATGGGGCCAGTGCCCCACTCCTTTGAGTCACAGGTGCTGCCCTAATTTTTTTTTTTTTTTTTTGAGATAGAGTCTCACTATGTTGCCCTTGGTAGAGCGCTGTGGTATCACAGCTCACAGCAACCTCAAACTCTTGGGCTTGGGTGATTCTCTTCCCTCAGCCTCCCAGGCACCTGCCACAACACCCACCTATTTTTGTTGTTGTCATTGTTTAGCTGGCCTGGGCCAGGTTCGAACCCTCCAGCCCTGGTGCACGTGGCTGGTGCCCTAACCACTGAGCTATGGGCACCATGCCAGTAACATTTTATTTTTGCCTATACATTTCTCTGTTGTAATTTGAAAATTATTGTATGCAAGTGCAAAATATTACCAGTACTTTCCAGACTGTCCCATCCCTGTTGAAACTTCCCCATTCTGCCTCCTGTCTATGCTGTTTCTTTGTGTGGCAATCCAGTGAATCGGGCTCCATCACAAAGACTTTGTGAACTTGGCTCGGCGCCTGTGGCTCAAGCGGCTGAGGCG
>NW_003852404.1:1080163-1081460 GCF_000181295.1 Otolemur garnettii
TCTGGCCATTTTTTGGTTGCAGCCATCATTGTTGTTTGGCGGGCCTGGGCTGGGGATTTGAACCCACCACCTTAGGTGTATGTGGCTGGCACCTTAGCTGCTTGAGCCACAGGCGCCAAGCTGGTTTTTCTTTTTTTAGAGACAGAGTCTCACTTTGTCACCCTCAATGGAGTGCTGTGATATTTACAGCTCACAGCAATCTCCAGCTTCTGGGCTTAGGCGATTCTCTTGCCTCAGCCTCCTGAGTAGCTGGGACTACAGGCGCCTGCCACAATGCCCAGCTATTTTTTTATTGTAGTTTGGCCAGTTTGTGTAGTTTAAACCCATCACCCTCGGTATATGGGGCCAGCACCCTACCCACTGAGCCACAGGCGCAGCCCATGAAATAGATGATTTTTAATGTGCTGTTTTCAAATATAATGTGAATGAAATGTTCATTGTAGAGAAATTAATCAGCATAAAGAATATATAGAATGTTTATAATATGATGTACTTAGGCATAAGTATTTTTCATATCTTGGTGTGTGGCCTTTGGAGTCTTTTATCTGTGCATGAGCACATATATGGGTATATTGTACAAAAGTTGAGCCATAGTTTATGTACTATTTTTTTCACCTACCTCTCTTACATAGAAAAGTACTGTTTCACAAGCAAGCTGTTTTCAGTGATATATTATTTATTTTATTTTTTAATTTTTTAATGGAGACAGAGTCTCACTTTGTGTCCTTCAGTAGAGTACATAGCTCACAGCAACCTCTGCCAACCCCTGGGTCCCTGGGTTTAAGTGATTCTCTAGCCTCAGCCTCCCAAGTAGCTGGGATTACAGGCGCCTGCCAGAATGCCCGGCAATTTTTGGTTGAGACGGGGTCTCACTCTGGCTCTCCTTCTGGCTCATGCTGGTCTCGAACCTCTGAGCACAGGTGATCCACCCGCCTAGGCCTCCCACAGTGCTGGGAAAGGCGTGAGCCACCACGCCCGGCCTTCAGTGATATATTATGATTATCTTTTTATAATGGTACCTTTATGATTACAGAAAGGTATGACATGAGTGCCCACCCTCATCCCATTTCTGGGACAACCATTATTAAAAGATTTTTTGAAGTATATCTTAATATACTTATTTTTTATTATCAAAGTTTGGATAGTATATAATGAATGTCCACTCTGAAAGGTGAAAAATTTTGAGTATACATGTGCTAGACTTGTTTATTTTGATTGCTAGTATATTTTATGTTTTTCTAGTTGTTGCCTTTATTACTTTAAATATTATGCTTTGGCTCGGCGCCTGTGGCTCAAG
>NW_003852404.1:1082165-1091099 GCF_000181295.1 Otolemur garnettii
AGCCTCAAGCTATCCCCCTGAGTAGAGTGCTGTGGAATCACAGTTCACAGCAACCTCCAACTCCTAGGCTCAAGCATGTCTTTTGCCTCAGCCTCCCAAGTAGCTGGGACCACAGGCACCCTCCACAATGTCTGGCTATTTTTTGGTTGCAGCCGTCATTGTTGTTTTGGTGGGTGGCCCTGGCTGGATTCGAACCCACCACCTTAGGTGTATGTGGCTGGTGCCTTAGCCACTTGAGCCACAGGCACCAAGCCCATAGTGGTTATCATTGAGTGGTTGGCATACAGAATTTTTATCTTTTTTCAGTAATTTTATATTAAGTTCATGTTACCTTATAGTTAGAAAAAATTATTTTTTTAGAGTCATGAATGGGAATTTAAAATTATCAGGTTATTGATATTTTAGAGGGAGGCTTTTCAACTTTTCTGCTTTATTTGCTGAATTTTTTAAGTTTTTAAAATATTTTAAATTATTTGTTTAATTGTTTAGAGACAGGAAATCATCATGTTGCCCAGGCTGATCTTGAATGCCTGCCTCAGCCTCCTGAGTAGAGCTGGGATTACAGGTGTGAGCCACTGTGCCCAGCTATTTTTAAAGTTAATTTTATCAAAATACAGTACATAGTTTAAAAAATCAAATAGTGTTCTATAGCTTCTAAGGAAGAGGAATACTTCTCTGCTCCACCTGTCTCTAACTTAGTGTTTTTTTTCCCCAGAGAAGTTTCAACTATATTAGTTGTTTCTCTTGCTAATTACTACACTACAACCATATTTTGTGGACTTTCTATTATGATAAATGAGTTCAACTTTCTATTTTGGTAGTCTTTCATTTCCTTGTAGTAACTATTAATTCCTATAAAGTCTTATACATTATTACAACAAATATTGTTTACTGTTGAATAAGGACACAACTACCTGTAGGTCCCTTTATGTGGATTCAGCTGGAATGTAGCCTTAGCCTGTTCCTACAGATAGCTCTGGAGCATGGAAGGCACTGTGGTTGGCAGAATGATGGCTCTGAAAGATGTCCACGTTTTAATGCCCAGAACCTGTGAATATGTTAGATTGCATAGCAAAGGAGAATTAAGATTACTGACGGAATTATGGTTGCTAATCAGATGACCTGAAATAGATTATTTCAGATTATCTAGGTGGGCCCAATGTAATCACAAAGGTCCTTAAAAGAGGAAAAGGGAGGCAAAGAGAGTCCACGAAAGATGTGACTGTGGAAGAATGGTCAGACAGATGTTATGTTACTGGCCTTGAAGATGGAAGAAGGGCAACAAAAGCCAAGGGATGCTGGTGGCCTCTTTGAGCTGGGAAAGGCAAGAAAACATAATCTTTCCAGAAAGAAATACAGCTCTGCTGACACCTTGATTTTGGCCTAGTAAGACCCATGCTAGACTTCTTACCTCCAGGCCTATAAGAGGATAAATTTGTGTTGCTTTAAGCCATTAAGTTTGTGGTAATTGTTACAGTTGCAATAGACAACTGATAGAGGCACCATGGAGGTGTTCCCACTGTGGCAAGGGAGACTTGTTTTTGTTATCTCCTGATTGTCTCTGGCTGCAGGGTGCCCTCCAGGGATTGGGATGAGTAACCTTCCAACTAGGGAGGCTGAAAGTGTTCTTTGGAGCCCTCTGGTTGGAGACGCAGGGAGAAGAAACTGCAGAGGGGATGATTGATTTGAAGGGAGGCCGGCTTAACTTTACTGATTATCTTATATACTTTTAAACATTCAGTAAGAATTTAACATAGATACAAAGAAGTGAAGTAATATTAGGAAGTTGCTATTAAGATTACAATTCAGTGTGAAGGCTGAGGAACACATATACAATTGATTTTGTTTAGAGTAAAAATATAAAGCAGACTGACTGTCTGTTCTTGCCAGCCCAAACCGAAACTAGAGATTATAATGTTAATGAAGGGAGAAGACAGAGAACAGAACCCAACACTCAAAGACAGGCATATTAGCCCCCAGCTACACCCCGGCTGATTCTCCAGAATTTCTGAGAGAGTCTTTCTGCATATTTCTGCATATCTATAGGCAGGTCCAGAAGCTCAGTCTTCAAAGAAATCTTTCTCAGAATCAATCTCCTGGGGGAGCACATTGAAGCCAACTGCCATGTCTGAGCAAAGGGTGCTTATCTCTTACAGGAGGCCTTGTCCTGAGGGGAGCAATTCTCAGGAGAATAGTATAACTGTCAGCTGATAACTAGGGCTGGCCAGTAGTTAGTGTACTGTCCCAATAAAAGGGATCTGAATGGGGCACCAACAGTCTCCATTATAGCAGGCAAATCTAAGGCAATACTGCATGGGTAAAGCAATAATTCTGTCTACTCACTTGGCAAGGGAGGGGAAGGGCAATAAAACCAGTGTAGAACTGAAATATTTGGAGTTGCGGTATAAAGTCCTTGTGTTCCAAAACATTGATTAACCTTACACTCTGAGTATGCATGCTTGTTAAAATTTTAAGAGCAGTTCCTAAGTGCATTACTATTAGTTATGAACAAATACATTTCAAACATAAATAAGCAGTCTAGTCTAAATGAAGGCAGGACAGAAAGAAGAAAGAAGCATAGAGAAAGTAAGATAAAGAAGTCTAAAATAAGATGGCAAAAGTAAATCCAAACATGACAGTAATCACAGTTCAAAAGAAAAAAGTGAACAATTTGAAGTGTGATTTTCTTTGTCTTTTTTTTAAAAACCATATTTGAATTAGTTGGAACACAATGATTTTATATAAACATCAGTCTGTGTAGAATCAAGAAGTGACTTGAGCTCCACAGAAAAGGAAATGTTTATAAAACTTTACCATTTAATGGAGAATGCTCCAGGCATTAAGATGTAATAAATCCTCTCAATTTTTTTTAACATATAAATTTGTTGATTTTGACATTTTATTTATTTACTTATTTTTATTTATTTTTGAGAAGAATCTCACTGTTTCCCAAGCTAGAATGAGTGGCCATCAGCCTAGCTCACAGCAACATCCAACTCTTGGGCTTAAGCAATCCTCCTGACTCAGCCTCCTAAGTAGCTGAACATACAGGTGCCTGCCACAACTCTGGCTAATTTTTCTATTTTTAGTAGAGATGGGGGGTGGGGAGGTCACAGTCTTTCTCAGGCTGGTCTCAAACTCCTGAGCTCAAGCATTCTCACCTTGGCTCCCTGAGTGCTAGTATTATAGGCATGAGCCACTGGCCCAGCCTCTGAATTTTTTCCTAATCTTCCTGCCCACTACCCCTAATCTGGGACAGACTCAGCACCTACTGTTTGTTGTATCACATGTCATCTTTCACGGATGACATGTATGTTTGGCTAAACTATATTCTTGAGTAATTCTTAGAGAATATGGGTGGTAAACTTTCCGAGTTCTTGTGTGTCTTCAAATATCTTTTGTTCTCATATAATTCAAGATTGATAATACTTTTCCCTTAGAATTTTGAAGACATTGATTGCTCCATTATTCTAGTATATTCTAGTATTTTAGTATCTAATGGTACATTATGTCAGTGTGATTTTGAACCTTTCTGAGTAACTTTTTTTTTTTTTGAGACAGAGATCACTTTGTCACCCTTAGTAGAGTGCTGTGGCATCACAGCTCACAGCAACCTCCGGCTCTTGGGCTTAGGCGATTCTCTTGCCTCAGCCTCCTGAGTAGCTGGGACTACAGGTACCTGCCACAACGCCTGGCTATTTTTTTGTTGCAGTTCAGCTAACCTGCCACCCTTGGTATATGGGGCCAGCACCCTACTCACTGAGCCACAGGTGCCGCCTTTTTTATTTTTTTATTTTTTGAGACACAGTCACACTATGCTGCCCACTGTAGAGGGCCATGGCGTTACAGCTCACAGCACCTCAAACTCTTGGGCTTAAGCAATTCTCTTACCTCAGCCTCCCAAGTAGCTGGGACTGAAGGTGCCCACCATAACACCTGGCTATTTTTTTGTTGCAGTTTGGCCAGGGCAGGGTTCGAACCTGCCACCCTCAGTATATGGGGCCAGCACCCTACTCACTGAGCCACAAGCACTGCCCTATTTACTTATTTTCTTATTTATTTATTTTTGAAACAGAGTTTCACTCTGTTGCCCCTGGCTATAGTGCCCTGGTGTCAGCCTAGCTCACAGCAAGCTCAAACTGGGTTCAAGCAGTCCTGCCTCAGCCTCCTGAGTAGCTGGGACTACAGGTGCCCGCCATAACATCTGACTAATTTTTTTTTTTTTTCAGTTTTTAGTAGAGACAAGGTCTCTCTCTTGCTCAGGCTGGTCTGAAACTCTTGAGTTCAAGAGATCCTCCCACCTCAGCCTCCCAGAGTGCCATCACGCCCAGTCTAAATGTGAGTTTTTACAAACTGAATTAGAAAACTTTTTTTTTTTTTTGAGACAGAGCCTCAAACTGTCACCCTGGGTAGAGTGCTGTGGCATCACAGCTCACAGCAACCTCCAAGTCCTGGGCTTAAACGATTCTCTTGCCTCAGCCTCCTAAGTAGCTGGGACTACCGGCGCCCACCACAACACTGGGCTATTTTTTGGTTGTAGTTGTCATTGTTGTTTGGCAGGCCCGGGCTAAATTCAAACCTGCCAGCTTTGGTGTATGTGGCTGGCGCCTTAGCTGCTTGAGCTAAAGGCACCGAGCCTGAATTAGAAAACCTGCATGTAGTGTCCTTTCACTGTGCACCCTTGTCATCACAAAGAAGATACACATAGCTAGCATTTAAAAACATTTAGAAATCAAGGCCAGTGGGAGGGTCAAAACTCCTGAGATTGTGAGATTGAGAGGCCCAAAATAAGCACTCAGTAAATATGAGAGGGAGGGATTCGGAATCATAAAAATGAAACACCAATTTTTGAGTTATCTTTTATTATACTCAGCATTCCTTAGGTTCTTTCATTTTGAAGATTCATGTTTTTGCCTCCAGCAATTTATACTTAAAAAAATAGACCTTATTTTTTAGAAGGTTTAGATTTACAGAAAAATTGAGCAAATAGTGCAGAGAGTTCCACTGTACTCTTCCCCCAGACTCACATGCATATTCCCCTTATTATTATTATAACTCCTTACACTGTCATGGTACATTTGTTATAATTAATGAACCAATATTGATACACTACTATTAACCAAAGTCCATACTTTTTTCAGATTTAGTTTTTATGTGATGTTTTTTTGTCTCCCAGGGTCCCATGGATACCATGTGACAGTTCCTCCTCCTATCTTCTTAGTCTCCTTGGCTGTGAAAGTTGCTCATACTTCCCTTGGCAGTTTTGAGGAATATTGGTGAGATTTATTATAGAATACACCTCTATTGGAATTTTTTAAATGTTTTGTCATAATTAGACTTGAGTTAAGGGTTTTGAGGAAGAAGATCACAGAGGAAAGTGCCATTTTCTTATTATAATTTTTTTTAATGGTACTCTGTAGAGTGCTGCGGCATCACAGCTCACAGCAACCTCCAACTCTTGGGCTTAAGTGATTCTCTTGCTTCAGCCTCCCAAGTAGCTGGGACCACAGGCGCCCTCCACAACTCTTGGCTATTTTTTGGTTGTGGTTGTCATTGTTATTTGGCAGGCCTGGACGGGGTTCAAACCTGCCAGCTCTGGCATATGTGGCTGGTGCCCTAGCCACTGAGCTACAGGCACATTTTCATCACATCACATCACTTCAGTAGTGCATACTATCAATGTGACTTACTCATTGTTGACGCTGAGATCACCTGGCTGAGTTAGTGTTGATCAGGTTTCTTCATGGTAGTTACTCCTTTCTCCTGTTGTCTACTATCACTGTACTATTTGGAAGGTAGTCACTATACACAGCCTACATTTAAGGAGTCTGGAATTATGTTCCCACTCCCTCAGTGTAGAGTATATGCATAAATTATTTGGAACTCTGCATGAGAGAGAAGTGATTTCTCCCTCACTAATCAATTTATTTGGTTATGTATCTCAGTATGGACTCAGGGATACTTGTTTTGTACTTTGTGTTGTAATCTAATACTATTTATTTTGTTGCTGAAATTATTCCAGCTTTGTCTATTGGGAGCTCTTTATGTTGGCTCCTGTGTTCCTTTGACATATTCCATCAAGGTGTTTACCAAGTTGTATTTTGATTATTTCTTTCTCATCATAATATCTGTCCTTTACTTCTGAAACACTGTTTAGTTAAATGTTGGAGCACCTAGATTTTTCCTTCATAACTTTTTAATATTTTTCATCTTTTTTCTTCTATATTCTGAGATAATTCCCTAATTTTACTTCCAGCCCACCAATTTGGTCTTTTAGTTTGATTTTATTATTTAGCCTGTTCATTAAAGATTTAGCTCAATAATTATATTCATTCATGTATTCATTTATTTTCTAGAAATCTCTATCTCTGGATGTTTCTTTTTAATTATAGACTCTGTTTTTTCTTTTCTGTTCCCTGAAATAACCTGTTTTTCTCCCTTTCCTCCTTTCCTTCCCTCCCTCTTTCCCAGTGGTTCTCAACCTTCCTAATGCCGCGACCCTTTAATACACTTCCTCATGTTGTTGTGACCCCCAAACATAAAATTATTTTCATTGCTAGTTCATAACTGTAATTTTGCTACTGTTATGAATCATAATGTGTTTTCGAATGGTCTTAGGTGACCACCAAAGGGGTTGTGACCCACAGGTTAAGAACTGCTGCTCACTCTTTCTTTCCTTCCTTTTCTTTTCTTTTTTTTTTTTTTTTTTCCAGACAGTCTTGTTCTATTCCCATGACCAGAGTGCAGTGGCATGGTCATAGCTCACAGCAACCTCAAACTCCTGGGCTCAGGAAATTTCCTGCCTTGGCCTCTTGAGTAGCTGCAACTATAGGGATGAACCACCACACCTGGCTCATTTTTCTTCCTTTTTGGGGGTGTGTGTGTTATTTGTTCAGGTTAATTTGAGGGTACAAAGATCTAGGTTATAATGTTTATGATTTCCCAGTTAGAATCCCTCTTATAATTGTGTCCCACCCCCCAAGAGACATGCCATATCCCCTAACACTGCCCATTAAGTGAGAGCACACCCTTCCCTGTCCCTCCTCCCCTGGTCCCTCATATGCCCACCTCCCATCTTGAATTGACTTGGGTCTTTTTTTTTTTTTAGAGTTTTTTTTTTTTTTAGAGTCTTACTTTGTTGCCCTCAGTAGAGTGCTGTGTAGTCATACCTCACAGCAACCACCAACTCTTTGGGCTTAGGTGATTCTCTTGCCTCAGCTTCCCGAGTGGCTGGGACTACAGACACTGCCACAATGTCCAGCTATTTTTTTGTTGAGGTTTGGCCGGGGCCAGGTTTGAACCCGCCACCCTCGGTATATGGGGCCTGTGCTCTACCCACTGAACCACATGTGCCCCCCCCTTGACTTGGGTCTTTCTTTCTTTCTTTCTTTTTTTATTGAATGGTAACTATGTACATTAATGCATTTCTGGGTACAGTGTGGTGTTTTCACATACAATTTGAAACATTTCATCAAACCGGTTAACATAGCCTTCATGTCATTTACCTAGTTATTGTGCCAAAACGTTCATATTCTACTCTTAGAAAGGTTCACTTGTACCCTTGTAAGATAAACCTCAGAAGTGATCCCTCCAGTCCCCCTCACTCCACCCATCCCCCCCCCATTCATAGACTGTTATTAGGTTACAGCTTTCATATAAAAGGTATAAATTAATTTCATAATAGTGGTGTGTACATTGGATACTTTTTCTTCCATTCTTGTGATACTTTGCTCAGAAGAACATTTTCCAGCTCCATCCATGTGAACATGAAGGACGTAAAGTCTCCATCTTTCTTTATGGCTCCATAGTATTCCATGGTGTACATATACCACAGTTTGTTGATCCATTCGTGGATCGATGGGCACTTGGGCTTCTTCCATGACCTGGCAATTATGAATTGGGCGGCAATAAACATTCTGATACAAATATCTCTGTTGTAATGCGATTTTTGGTTGTCTGGGAATATACCTAATAAAGGACTTGCAGGGTCAAATGGTAGGTCTATTTTTAGTTCTCTAAGTGTTCTCCAGATGTCTTTCCAAAAGGAACGTATTAGTTTACATTTCTACCAGCAGTGTAGGAGTGTTCCCTTTTCTCCACATCCATGCCAGCATCTCTGGTTTTGGGATTTTGTGATATGAGCTAATCTTACTGGAGTTAGGCGATATCTCAAAGTACTTTTGATTTGCATTTCTCTGATGATTAAGGATGGAGAGCATTTCTTCATATATCTGTAGGCCGTGCGCCCATCTTTAGAAAAATTTCTCTTCAAGTCTCTCGCCCACCCTGAGATGGGATCACTCCTTCTCTTCTTGCTAATACATTTAAGTTCTCTATGGATTCTGGATATTAAACCTTTGTCAGAGACATAACCTGCAAAAATCTTCTCCCATTCTGAGAGCTGTCTGCTTGCCTTATGGTGTTCTTGGCTGTGCAGAAGCTCTTTAGTTTGATCATGTCCCAATAGTGTATTTTTGATGTTGCTTCAATTGCCGGGGGTATACTCCTCATAAAATGTTCAACCAGGCCGATTTCTTCAAGTGTTTTCCCTACACTTTATTCTAGTATTTTTATAGTTTCATGCCTTAAGTTTAAATCTTTAATCCAGTGAGAGTCTAACTTAGTTAATGGTGAAATGTGTGGGTCCAGTTTCAGTCTTCTACAGGTTGCCAGCCTGTTCACCCAGCACAATTTGTTAAATAGGGAATCTTTCCCCCCTCAATGTTTTTAATTGGCTTGTCAAAGATCAGGCACCGGTAAGTAGTTGGATTCATCTGTTGGTTCTCTATTCTGTTCTATACATCTACCTCTCTATTTTTGTGCCAGTATCATGTTGTTTTGATCACTATGGATTTATAGTATAATCTGAGGTCTGGTAGGGTGATTCCTCCTGCTTTGTTTTTATTCCTGAGTAATGTCTTGGCTATTCGAGGT
>NW_003852404.1:1094724-1097159 GCF_000181295.1 Otolemur garnettii
CCCGCCACAACGCCTAGCCGTTTTTTTGGTTGCAGCCATCATTGCTGTTTGGTGGGCCTGGGCTGGATTTGAACCTGCCACCTTAGGTGTATGTGGCTGGCACCTTAGCCGCTGCAGCCACAGGCGCCAAACCAATTTCTTGAAATTCTAATTGCCTCTTTTCTTTCATTCTGTAAATCTTGTTTCCTATCCAAATTCTGAACTCGATTTCTGACATTTCAGCCATTTGCTTGTCGATGGGATCTTCAAATGCCTCTGCACCATCCTTCTTTAGGGTACTTGATCTACTCTGGTTGTTCTGGTTACCAGAGTTTTTTCGCTGATTCCGCCCCATGGTGAGTTTGCACCATTTGGAGACTATGCCAAAACCCTTCAGCCTGTGGCTGCCACTGGCGAAGACCTAAGTGGCAGGTGCTGGAGGGGTCAAACAGTCCTCAGAGTGCCTCAGGTGCCCAGGCCGTTGCAGCCAAGTGGCAGCCGCTGCAATGGGATGCGCAGGTCGAACAGTCTTCAGAGTGCCGGGCTCGGGTCCCCAGGAGGTTGTGACCAAGGCGCAGCAGCCTAAGGATATGCACTCGTCAAACAGTCCTCCGCGCTCCTGGTGTGGGTCAAACGGTCCTTGGGGGGCCGCTCAGGTGCCCCAGGTATGGTGGCCATGCAGCAGTAACCGCAGAGGGATACGGGGTCAAACAGTCCTCAGGGTGCCCCACTCGGGTGTCTGGGGGGTGAGGCAGCCGCGGGGGATGTGTGGTTCAAACAGTGCTGGGAGCACCCCCTCAGGTTCCCTGGGGCAGCAGCCAATCAGCAGCACCCATGCAGGTCAAGCAGTTCTGGGTGCGCCCTGCTCAGGTACTCAGGGGTGGTGACCTAGCGGGGCAAACAGTCTTAGGGGTGTCCCACTTGAGAACCTGCGGGCTCTGGACTAGTGGCAGCCGCTGTGTGGGTCGAATAGTCGTCTGCCACTCCGGTGCCTGGGAGTAGCCATGAGGCAGCAGGTGCACAGGGAGTGCGCAGCTCAAAGAGTCCTGGGGCGCCCCGCTCAGGTTTCCAGGAGACAGTGGCCAAGCAGCATTAGCTGCGGGGGACACACAAGTTGAATAATCCTTGGAGCGCCAAGCTCCGGTGCCCAGGGGGCTGTGGCCAAGCGGTGGCAGCCTAGGGGGAGCAGCAGCTGCTGCAGGGGGACATGCTGGTCAAACAGTCCTCAGGGTGTCACACTTCGGTGCCTGGGGAGCAGTGGCCCAGTGGCAGCAGCCACGGGAAACGCGCAGTGGAACAGTGCTGGGAGCACCCCTCTTAGGTTCCCTGGGGCGGCTGCCAATCAGCGGCAGCTGTGCAGGTCAAACAGTCCTGGGCGCTCCCTGCGCAGGTGCCCAGGGGCGGTGACTGAGCAGGTTAAACAGTCTTAGGGTGCCCCCCTCGGGTGTCTGGGCGCAGTGGCCAAGCGGGTGCCTTGCAAATGGGACAGTCTTCCGCCACTTGGGTGCCCTGGGCAGCCGTAAAGTGGCAGCTGCATGGGGGAAACGTGGGTCAAACAGTCTTGGGGTGCCCCGCTCGGGTGCCCAGAGGGCTGTGGCCAAGTGGCGGCAGCCTAGGGGGGCACGCGGTTGGAGCAGTCCTCTGCATGCCTGCTCAAGTGACTGGAGTTGGCGGCCAAGCAGTTACGGCTATGCAGGGGACACACGGGTAAAACCGTCCTGGGTGTGCCTCACTAAGGTGCCCTGGAGCAGCTTCCAAGTGGCAGCAGCTGAGGCTCAAACAGTCCTCGATGTACCCTAATCGGGTGCCCGGGGTGGCAGCCAAGTAGCAGCAGCCATGTGGGTAGAACAGTCCTCCGCCATGCAGGTGCAGATGAGCTGCCGGGAAGTGGTAGCTGTGCAAGGGTGGGGGTGGGCAGGTCAAGTAGTCCTGGGGCACCCTGCTCCGGTGCTCAGGGGGTTGTGGCCAAATGGTGGCAGACTAGGAGGACACGTGGGTTGAATAATCCTCAGCGCTCCCTGCTGGGATGCCCAGGGACGGTGGTCGAGTGGCAGCCGGGGGGAACACATGGCTTCAGCAGTTTTCTGGCTGCAGGGCCCGGACAGGGTGCTCTGTCCCGTGGGTGAGGGGATGCTACTCTTGGGCCTCCTCTCACTGTCTCTGCAGGCAAGGGGGGCAGGGTGGACTGGGAATTCAAAATGGTCGGGCAGCATTAGTTCGATTTTTCTGCCAAGCTAGAGGGTGTTTAGAGTCTCAACAGGGTCCCTCTAGAGGAGTAGACCCCTCTTTCTGTAGCTCTCACACGTGGGGTGAGACAATAATTCCTCAGTTCACGGCTGACTGTAGGAAACTCCCAGGAGCAGACAAAGAGAAAAAAACACACCTTTCTTGGGGGCGGGGACAGATATCCTTCCTTAGGGATGTATTATGTACCTGTAGGTTGCTTTCTAGGAGAC
>NW_003852404.1:1099236-1103837 GCF_000181295.1 Otolemur garnettii
GAGCCGAGTTCAACTCTTTTAGTTTCCACAAATGAGTGAGATCATGTAGTATTTATCTTGAAAGAGGAGGGCTGGCACAGGCTCTGTGAGAGAGGACAGGTTTTAGAAGAAGGAGGGCTTCCTTGATAGATGGGGAAAGGGTAAGTGGGAGGAGTAGGCAAGTGGAATTGGATGGAGGTCCCACTGGAGACCTAGGGGAATGGAGCTGTTTTATGTTTTCTTTTCTTTCTCTCTCTCTGTCTCTTTCTTCCTTTCTTTCCCTCTTTCTTTCTTTCTTTCTTTCTTTTTTTGAGACAGAGACTCACTATGTTGCCCTTGTAAAGTGCTGTGGTGTCACAGCTCACAGCAACCTCAAACTCTTGGGCTTAAGCGATTCTCTTGCCTCAGCCTCCAAGTAGCTGGAACTATAGGTGCCTGCCACAATGCCTAGCTATTTTTTGGTTGTAGTTGTCATTGTTGTTTGGCAGACTCGGGCTGGATTTGAGCCCACCAGCTCCCGTGTATATGGCTGGCGCCCTAGCCTCTGAGCTACAAGTGCTGAGCCAAGCAACCTCCAACTCCTGGGCTCAAGCAATTCTCTTGCCTCAGCCTCCTGAGTAGCTGGGACTACAGGCACTCACCACAACGCCCAGCTATTTTTTTTGTTGTAGTTGTTTAGCTGGCCCAGGCTGAGTTTGAACCTGCCGCCCTCCATGTATGTGGCTGGCGCCATAACCACTGTGCTATGGGGCGCTAAGCCATGTTTTATGTTCTCTATTTCCTTTTTTTTTTTTTTTTTGAGACAGATCCTCAAGCTGTCCCCCTGGGTAGAGTTCTGTGGCATCACAGCTCACAGCAACCTCCAACTCCTGGGCTCAAGCAAGTCTCCTGCCTCAGGCTCCCAAGTAGCTGGGACCACAGGCGCCTGCCACAACACCTGGCTGTTCTTTGGTTGCAGCTGGCATTGTTGTTTTGGTGGGCCCAGGCTGGATTCGAACCCACCACCTTAGGTATATGTGGCTGGTGCCTCAGCCACTTGAGCCACAGGTGCTAAGCCTGTTTTCTATTTCTTATCCTTGGGACAGTACATATTACTTTCTCAGATTTTGACTCTTATGAGAGTCAGTTTCGTTAGAGAACATTCTTGGACTTTCCCTGCCAAGCAGTTTTGTTCAGGTGAAAGGAAGAAAGGGAATGGTGGAGAGAAAGGAGTCTAATTGTCCCTATTTATGCCAATAAGTTTTGAAAATACATAGCACTGGGCAGCCATTTGTCCTTTGACAAGAACCATTCTAATGAATTGACCTATGGTTTTCTTTCTTTCTTTCTTTCTCTCTCTCTCTTCTCTCTCTTTCCCTTCCTTCACTCCTTCCTCCCTTCCTCACTTTCCTTCTTTTCTTTTTCTCTCTCTCTCTTGCTCTCTTTCTTTCTTTTTTTTTTTTTTGACAGGGTCTTGCTCTGTTGCGCTGGTTAGAGTGTGGTGGCGTGATCATAGCTCAATACGGCCTCCAACTCCTGGGCTCAAGGGATCCTCCTGCCTTAGCCTTGTGAATAGCCAGGACCACTGGTGCATACCGCATGCCAGGCTACATTTTTTTCTCCTTTTTTTTTTTTGGTGGAGACAGAGTCTCACTGTGTTGTTCAGGCTGGTCTCAAATTCCTGGCCTCAAGGGATACTCTTATTTTGGCCCCTCAAAGTGCTGGGATTACAGGTGTGAGTCACTGTGCCTGGCCTGATCTATGATTTTCTATCCTCCAATTTCTTTTCCAAACTGATCCCATATGCTTTCAGAAGTCCTGAATTTCACAAACTTTTTGGTCTCCCCACCCCCACCCCCACTCCTGGTATTACCTATAAACTGATAGTTAAATCTAAAGACATCGTTACATTCAGGCTTTTTTGGGGGGGGGGATCAAGAACATTTCATAGGAAGTGGTATGTACTTTGTGTTATATCACAAGAAGTAACATAATGTCTATTTATTTTTCTTCAGAGGATGTTAAGATCGATTATTTGGTTCAAGTGCCTCAGCCTAAGTCAGACGTTATAAAATTTCTCATGAACTTAAAACTTTACCTTTTGAGCAGCCATTATTGATCACTGTCTAAATCTATTATTTCATTTGAGGTTACAAAATAGCAGTGTTCTAAGTTAATTATTCTTTTTTTTTTTCAGAGACAGAGTCTCACTTTGTTGCCCTCAGTAGAGTGCCATGGCATCATAGGTCACAGCAACCTCCAGCTCTTGGACATAGGCAATTCTCTTGCCTCAGCCTCCCAAGTAGCTGGACTATAGGCACCGGCCACAGCGCCTGGCTATTTTTTTTGGTTGTTGCAATTTGGCCAGGGCCGGGTTTGAACCTGCCCCCTCTAGGGGGCCACAGCCACAGGCCCTGCCCTAAGTTAATTATTCTTGAATAAAAAAATTATTTAGCATGAATTCTTTTTTTTTTTTTTTTTGGCAGTTTTTGGCTGGGGCTGGGTTTGAACCTGCCCCCTCTAGGTATATGGGGCCAGCACCCTACTCCTTGAGGCACAGGTGCCACCCAGCATGAATTCTTTTAGAATAAGAATTTCCTCATCAGGTAGCGCCTGTGGCTCAGTGGGCAGGGTGCCAGTCTCATATACTGAGGTTGGCGTTTAAACCCGGCCTGGCCAAACTACAACAAAAAAGTAACTGGGTGTTGTGGCAGGCACCTATAGTCCCAGCTTCTCAGGAGGCTGAGGCAAGAGAATTGCCTAAGCCCAAGAGTTGGAGGTTGCTATAAGCTGTGATGCCACAGCACTCTACTGAGGACAACAAAGTAAGACTGTCTCTAAAAAAAAAAAAATTTCCTCATCACTGGTGGTTACTTTTAGATATAGTTAATATAGGAAAGGTGGGATATGAAAATTTGCACAAGTTGGATATATTTTTCAAAAAACATGCCTTTTCAAAATTCACTCAAGAAGAAATAAAATATCTAAATAAAGTTGAAAGATTCTTGTATCTTTAAAGAAATTAAATGTACAATTAAAGCCACCCCCCTGAAGAAAACTCCAGGCTCAGATGGCTTTAATGGTGAATTCTTTCAAACATTTAAAGAGAAATAATGCCATTATTTTTTAAACTTTTCCAAGGAATCCAAACAGCAGAAATACTCCCAAATTTATTTTATGAGGCCATTAAAACTTTAATAACAAAACCTAACAGGAACATTGCAAAGAGAAAATTAAAGGCTAATATCTCTTATGAACTTAGACTCCAAAATCCTAGAAAAAATATTACAAATGAAATCCAACAATATGTAAAGAAGCACAGTATATGATGACCAAATAGAATTCATTGCAGGAATGCAAGATTGTTTTAACATTTAAAAATCAATCAATGTTGTGAAGAAAAGTTACACTGTTGTGGGGATATAGATTGGTCTAGCCATTGTGGAAGACAATACGAAGGTTTCTGAAGAGATTAAAAACAGAACTATTGGGCGGTGCCTGTGGCTCAGTGAGCAGGGTGCCAGCCCCATATACTGAGGGTGGTGAGTTTTAACTCGGCCCTGGCCAAATTGCAACAACAACAACAATAAAAATAGCCAGGTGTTGTGGCAAGCAACTGTAGTCCCAGCTACTGGGGAGGCTGAGGTAAGAGAGTCACCTACACTCAAGAGCTGGAGGTTGTTGTGAGCTGTGATGCCACAGTACTCTACCGAGGGCAATAAAGTGAGACTCTGTCTCAAAAAAAGAAAAAAACAAAATAAAACAAACTATCATATGACCCAGTAATCCCTCTTTGGGGCATATACCCAAAGGAAATTAAATCACTACCTTGTAAAGATGTCTGAACTCTCACGTTCATTGCAGCCTTATTCACAATGGCCAAGAAATGGAGATAACCTAAGTGTCCATTAATGGACAAATGGATAAAGAAACTGGTGTATATAGACATGTATCACATACACACACACACACAGAGCAATATTATTTAGCCCTAGACAAGAGTAAGATGTTGCCATTTGCCACTAGGTGGATGAGCCTAGAGGACATTATGCTAAGTGAAATAAGCCAGATACAGAAAGAAAAATACTGCATCATCTCACTTATAGGTGGAATCTAAAAAAAAAAAAAGAACCGCAAAGTGTAAATATACAGAGAGAACAAAACAGTGGTTACAGGGGGTGAGGAAGGACATGGGCAGGTGTGAGTCAGAGGAAACAAAGCAGAAGATATGTAGGATGAACAAGTCTAGTCAGCTCATGCACAACCCAGGAGGATCATGGGTAACAAAATTGTACTGTATTTGGGATTCATGTGAATGAATAGATTTTAGCTGCTCTTTCTACAAAAAACAAACAAACAAAGGGCCAACTGTGAAATGATGGGTATGTTAATTTGCTTTACTACGTAGTAACATTTTCATTATCTATATTTACCCTACACAATCATGTTGTATACCTTAAATATACACAATAACATTTATTAAAAAAAATCAATGTATTTCACCTCATTAACAAAATAAAGGGAAAAGTCATATTATCCTTCAATAGATGCAGAAAAACATTTAATTAGGGTGCTGCCCCCATGTATTGAGGGTGGTGGGTTTGAACCTGGCCCCGGCCAAACTGGAACAAAAAAATAGCTGG
>NW_003852404.1:1103976-1106509 GCF_000181295.1 Otolemur garnettii
AAAAAAAAAAGAAAGAAAGAAAGAAAGAAAGAAAGAAAGAAAGAAAGAAAGAAAGAAAGAAAGAAAGAAAGAAAGAAAAAACATTTAATTAAATTTAGGATGGGGCAGCCCCATATGCCAGAGGTGGTGGGCTCAAACCCAGCCCTGGCCAAAAACTGCCAAAAAAAAAAATTTAGGATGAAAAGTATAGACTCAACAAACTTAGAAGGGAACTTCTGAAATCTGATAAAAGATATCTACAAAAAGCCTACAGCTAGCATCATATTTAGTGGTGAAATATTGTGCGCATTTGGAATGAAACCAGGAAATCTATTTTAGCTGCTTCTATTTAACATTGTACTGGAGGCTCTGGCCAGTGTGTTATTAAACTTTTGGATTTTGCCAATCTGATGGGTGAAACATGGCATCTTAGTGTAACTTCACTTTGCATCTCTTTTATTGACATCAAGGTTGAACATCTTTTCATAAGCTTAAGGATCATTTGCACTTTGTTTTCTTGAAATGTGTGTTCATTTCTTTCCTATTTTTTAAAAGGGTAGGTGGGGGTGGTGCCTGTAGCTCAAAGGAGTAGGGCTCCAGCCCCATATACCGGAGGTGGTGGGTTCAAATCTGGCTAGGCCAAAAACTGCAAAATAAATAAATAAATAAAATAAAAGAGTAGGTGGTCTTTTAGTTTTCTATCTTTAAAAAAAAAGTTAAAGGAAATCAAATATTAATCTGCAATGCAAATTGCAAATATATTTTCCCAATTTGCCATTTGTCTTTTTCTTTGGCTTACAAAAAAGTATTTTGGCATGCAGGTTTCTTTTTCAGTTTTATGGGATCAAGTTAAGTAATATTTTTCCTCTCTTGCTTCTGGATTTTGAGTCCTAGTGAGGAAGACTTTTGGCACTCCTGAGTTACGGAAGAATTTACCTATGATTTCTCGTAGACATGTGTGGTTTAATATTTTTCCTTTTAAATCTCTTCTCTATTTGGAATATATACAATCCTATTTTGTCTTTTTACAGAGAACAAGTTACCTAATAACACTTACTAAAACGTTCATCTTTCTGGGTGGTGACTGTGGCTCAAAGGAGCAGAGAGCTGGCCCCTTATACTAGAGGTGGCGGATTAAAACCCAGCCCCGGCCAAAAAACTGTAAAAGTCCATCTTTCTTTTATTATATTGAAATGCTACCTTTATCATATTCCAAATTTCCATGTGCAGATAGATCCATTTCTGAGTAATCTTTTCATTTGCTAATACCCACTTAAATTATTGAGGCTTTATGATTTTTTTTAAAAACTTATTTTTTTTAGATGGAAATATAGGAGAATGCTTTATTATTTCAATAAAATGGATTTCTTTCTTTCTGTCTGTCTTTTTTTTTGAGACAGAGCCTCAAGCTGTCACCCTGGGTAGAGTGCTGTGGCATCACAGCTCATAGCAACCTCCAACTCCTGAGCTCAAGCGAGTCTCCTGCCTCCGCCTCCCAAGTAGCTGGGACTATAGGCGCCTGCCACAACACCTGTAGGTTGTAGTTGTCATTGTTGTTTGGTAGACCTGGGCTAGATTCAAACCCACCAGCTCAGGTGTATGTGGCTGGTGCCTTAGCCACTTGAGCCACAGGCGCCAAGCCTAAAATGGATTTCTTAAAGGAGCAACAGAATGTATAGACACTAAAGAAAAAAATGGATAAATTTGACTATGTCAATATTTTAAAATTTGGTATTGTAAAAGACACCAAAAACAAAATTTAAAATCAAGGATGTGAAAAGATATTTGACACGAATCTGTAAAAAATTGAAAGTCTTAAAATAGTAAAAATCAGTGAGAATGCATCTGTTATTGGGGACGAGGGGTGGAATTACATTTCTCATACACTGATGGTAGGGACAAAAATATGTACAAGAATTTGAAGATCAATTTCACCATATATAGCAAAATTGAATTATATGACCTATAAGACCTTCTAGGTCTTTCCCCCAGTTTACCTATAGTATAGGCTACAAGGTGACAGCTACAAAAATGTTCCATGCAGCATTTTTTTCTTTAAGAGATGAGTCTTGCTCTGTTGTCCAGGCTGTAGTGCAGGGAACTCACTGCAACTTCAAAGTTCTGGCCTCAAGTGATCTTCCTGCCTCAGCCTCCTGAGTAGCTGGGACTATAGGCTCGCACCATTATGCCCAGCTAGCGTTTTTTTTAATAGACTATTTTTTAGAACAGTTTCAGATTTACAAAAAAAAAAAAAAAAAAAAAGAAAAGATAATATAGAGAGTGCTCCTAGTTTCCCCTCTACATCTTATAGTATAGTATGTTTTTTATAATTAATGAACCAATACTGATATATTATTAACTAAAGTGCTATTTCATTTGGATCTCCTTAATTTTTACCTAATGTCCTTTTTCCATCCCAGGATCTCATCCAGGATACTGGGTTCGTGATATTTAGTGATGTTTCCTCTGGCTCCTTTGTTTTTGATAATCTTTTTTTTTTTTTTTTTGAGACAGAGCTTCAAGCTGTCCCCCTGGGCAGAGTGCCGTGGCATTA
>NW_003852404.1:1106573-1111976 GCF_000181295.1 Otolemur garnettii
CTCCCAAGTAGCTGGGACCTCAGGCGCCCGCCACAACGCCCGGCTAATTTTTGGTTGCAGCCGTCATTGTTGTTTGGTGGGTCCGGGCTGGGGATTCGAACCCGCCACCTTAGGTGTACGTGGCTGGCGCCTTAGCCGGTTGAGCCATAGGTGCCGAGCCTGTTTTTGATAATCTTGACAATTTTGAAGAGTACTGGCTACATTGTAGAATGCCCTTCTTCTGGGATTTGTTTGATGTTTTTTCTCATGATCAGACTGCCTTTGGGGAAGAAGGCCATAGAGGTACATCACAGCATATCAAGTGCACATATTATCAATATAATTTATCATTGTTGATGTTGACCTTGCTCACATGGCTGTGATAGTGATTGTTAGGTTTCTTCACTGGAAAGTTTCCCTTCATTGTAAAATGTCCTCCTTTGCGTATTGTACTCTTTGGGAGGAAGTCACTATGTGCAGCCCACACTTAAGGAGTAGGGAGTTGTGCTCTATGTTCTACCTTGATGATAGAATATCTCCATAAATCAAATGGAACAATATAGGAGACATTTGTCTTTTCTGCCCTATTTACTCATTTATTCAACTAGTCATATCAGTGTGGACTCATAAATGTTTATTTTTACTTAAAGTGAATATGGTTTTGTTCTGCTTTTTTTTTTTCTAGAGACAGAGTCTCACTTTGTCACCCTCGATAGAGTGCCATGTTGTCACAGCTCACAGCAACCTCTAGCTCTTAGGCTTAGGTGATCCTCCTGAGTAGCTGGGATTACAGGCACCTGCCAAAACACCCAGCTATTTTTTTGTTGCAGTTGGGCCGGGGCTGGGTTTGAACCTACCACCTTAGGTATATGAGGCCAGCACCATACTCACTGAGCCACAGACACCACCCTGTTCTGTTTTTTTGAGACAAGGTCTGGCTCTGTTGTCCAGGTTAGTATGCAGTGGTGTCATCACAGCTCACTGCAACTTCAAACTCCTGGTCTCAAGCAATCCTCTTGCTTCAGCCTCCTAAGTAACTGGGACTACAGGTGCACTAGAGACAAGGTCTTGCAATGTTGTCCAGGCTGGTCTTGAACTGACCTCAAGCAATCCTACTGCCTCAGCCTCCCAAAGGGCTAGGATTATAGGCATGAACCACTGTGCCAGGCTGAGTTAATATGTTTTAATATCTGATAGGGCTAGCTCCCACCATTGTCTATCTTTTTCAGGTGCTTCTTCCTTGCTTGTTCTTCCTAAAGTACCAACTCTAGAAAACAAAAATCCGATATTTTTATTGGGATTGCATTGAATATATATATTAACTTAAAATTAATTGACACCCTTTCTGATTTAGGACTGCTGGCATGTGTTTCAATTGTTTGAAGTCTACTTTTGGTCTTGTAGAAGAGTTTTGTCATTTTTCTCATATAAGTTTTGAACTTTTCACAGTAAGTTCATGCCTTGTATTGTATTTATTTATTGTGATTTTTGTTTTTTTTTGAGACAAAGTTTCCCTATGTCACCCTTGGTAGAGTGCCACGGCATCACAGCTCACAGCAACCTCAAACTCTTGGGCTTGAGCAATCCTTTTGCCTCAGCCTCCCAAGTAACTGGGACTACAGGCACCTTCCACAATGCCCAGCTATTTTTTGTTGCAGTTGTCATTATTGTTTTAGTTGGCATGGGCAGGATTCGAACCCACCAGTGTTTGTGTATGTGGCTGGTACCGTAACCACTTAGCTAGGGACTCCAAGCCTGTTTTTTTTTGTTGTTGTTGCAGTTTTTGGCCGGGGCTGGGTTTGAACCCACCACCTCTGGCATATGTGGCCAGCACCCTACTCCTTGAGCCACAGGCGTGGCCCTGCTTTTTTGTTCTTTTAAAAGATAAAGTCTTGCTCTGTTGCCCTGGCTATAGTGCAGTGGCATCATCATAGTTCACTGCTGCTTCAAACTCCCCAGTCAGCCCCACACAGCTAATTTTTTTTTTTATGAGCTGGGGTCTCACTATGTTGCCCAAGTTGATATCAAACTCCTGGCCTCAAGTGATCCTTCTGCTTTGGCCTCTCACAGTCTTAGGATTACAGGGGTGAGTCACCATGCCCCATCTAAAGTAGTATTGACAAAATGAAGACAGCCAGGCGTTGTAGAGGGCATCTGTAGTCCAACCTCCTCAGGAGGCTGAGGCAAGAGAATCGCTTGAGTCCAAGAGTTTGAGGTTGCTGTGAGCTATGATGCCAGAGCACTCTACCGAGGGCGACAAACTAAGACTCTGTCTACAAAGAAAACAGAAGAGAAAGGTGGAAATGATTTAACAGTATTAAGGACTGTTACAGAGTGCCGTGAGTGACAAGAGTTCCTTGGTTTAACTTGCTCCCAGCAATACTTTTGATTTGTTTAGCAAACCTCTAAATGCAATTTAAAAAGGAAAGTAGAGATGAGCTGTCTCTTCCTAAATACATGTATACTGCTTTGTTTGGGTTTATTTTTGGTGGGGGGAGGGTATTAACTAGATTAGGGATAGCTTTGTCTCACGGGCAGACAGCAGGAACACTAAAAGTTAGGGGGGACTAATAAACACCGTGCAGTGTTAGAAGTAGCACAAGATACATGCAAACCATTTGCAGTTTCCTTTGTCCTTCATTGTTCTTCTTTGAGACAGAGTCTCATTTTGTTGCCCCCTGTAGAGGGCTGTGAAATCATAGCTCACAGCAACTTCATACTCCTGGGCTCAAGCTACCCTCCTGAGTAGCTGGGACTACAGGGGTCCACGACAACACCTGGCTACTTTTAGAACCTCTCACTCTGGCTCAGGCTGGTCTTGAACTCCTGAGCTCAGGTGATCTGCTGGCCTCAGCTTTCTAGAGTGTTGGGATTATAGGTATGAGCCACCGTGCCCAGCCTTCTTCATTGTTCTTGAAAGTGGTCTGCTGTCTCCTTGTACTCAGTAGTGATATTTATTTATTTATTTTTATTTTTTATATTTTTGGAGGAAGTTAGTGGGAATAGACACTGATGTTTAAAGCTTAGTGAACAGTCATAATAGGAGTAACTCTTTTAAATTTTCTGTACACACCAAGATATTGATCAGGTTGCTAGCTTTCAGCAGCTTCCAAGAATTCTAACTAAAAGCTATTATTTGCAAAAGCAGCTAGATACTTCAAAAAGTATGTCCTGTAAAAATGAGAACATTAATCATTTTTCTCATAAAAAATAATGCTTGTATATGTTAATTGTAAATTTAGAAATGGAGAAACTTGTTTTGTTTGTTTTGTTTTGGTTGTTTTGAGACAGGGTCACACTCTGTTGCCCTGAGTAGAGTGCTGTGGCATCATAGTTCACAGCATCCTCAAACTCTTGGGCTCAGGAGATCCTCTTGCCTCAGCCTCCTGAGTAGCTGGGACTACAGGTACCAGCCACAACACCTGGCTAGTTTTTCTATTTTTAGTGGAGATGAGTCTCACTGCTACTCAGCCACAATGCCTGGCTAGTTTTCTATTTTTAGTAGAGAAGGGTCTCACTGTTACACCAACTCCTGAGCTCAAACAATCCTGCTGCCTTGGCTTCCTAGAGTGCTAGGATTACTGGCCTGAGCCACTCCACCTGGCCAATAAAATGAGGGCTGTGAGTTTTAAAAATTGATAATTAACTTAGATATCTAATCCATTTTTGCTGCAGAAATGGCTGTTCTTTCCTTTTTGCGTGTGCGGCTTAGGGATTTTATTTCTCTCTTTTAATTTCAGATTAATATGAGAATAAAAATGATGAGGGGCACATAATAGAAGGGTATACAGCACAACCACCCCACAATGTCCTGGGTGAAGGCCTCAACTACAATGTGAACTTTGGCTCTTCTTTTAGTTGCTTTCTTTCTATCTTTCTTTCTTTCTTTCTTTTTCAGACAGAGTCTCACTCTGTCACCCTGGCTAGAGTGCCTTGGCCTCATCATAGCTCACAGCAACTTCAAACTCTTGGGCTCAAGCAATCCTCTTGCCTCAGCCTTTCGAGTAGTTGGGATTACAGGTGCCTGCTACACACCTGGCTAATTTTGCTTTTTTTTACTAATTCTTTCTTTCTTTCTTTCTGATTATTTATTTATTTATTTATTTTGAGACAGAATCTCTCTTTTGTTACCCTCAGTAAAGTACCAGCACCTCACAGGTCACAGCAACCTCAAACTCTTGTAGTCAAGCTAACCTCTTGCCTCAGCCTCCCAAGTAGCTGGGACTGTAGGTGCCCCACCACAATGCCCAGCTAGTTTTTCAGACAGGGGTCTCACCATGGCTCAAGCTGATCAAGAACTTCTGAGCTCAAGCTATCCACCTGCCTTGGCCTCCCAGAGTGCTAGGATTATAGGCATGAGCCACCACCCCTAGCCTGGGAAAACCTGTAATGAAAGCACATTATCCATAATATTATTTCTCAGAGATAAGATAATCACTATTAAATTTTCTTGAAAAATATATAAGATAATTACAGTATTGTTTATAATAGAAGAAGTTTGGAAACAACTAGATTAATCAGTGACTTGTTAAATACATTATGATATATTTACACAGTGGCACATTATTTAGCTATAAAAAAACTAGAAAAGGCTTTATGAACTAAAATAAAACAATCAATGATGCTTTTTTATTAAATGAGAAAAGTAATGTAAAGAGCAGTGAATGCTACCTTTTCCAGAAGAAAAGGATAAGGCTATATGAAATATATTCATATTGGCTCAGATGCAGTTGCTTAGGAAAATGAAAAGATATATAGGAAATAAATAAAAGTGGATTATCTCTTTGACATGGGGAGGAAATGAGGTTTATAGGAATCACTTTTATTTTGATTTTTGAATCATGAGAACATGTACCAACATTTTTTCTTTTCTTTTCTTTCTTTCTTTTTTGGGACAGGGTCTCACTCAGTCACCTGGGTTAGAGTGCAGTGGCATAATCTAGCTCATAGCAATCTCCAACTCCCGGGCTTAAGTGATCCTCCTAACTCAGCCTACCAAGTAGCTGGGACTACAGATGCCTGCCGCCATTCCCAGCTAATTTTTTTTTTTTTAATGTGGAACCAGAGTCTAGCTATTGCCTAGTCTGGTCTCGAACTTCTGGCCTAAAGTAATCCTCCCACCTCAGTCTCAAGGTGCTATGATTATAGGCATGAGCCACCATGTCTGGCCATAATCTGTTTTTTAAAAAGTTTTATTTGTTTTTAGTTTACTTGACTATTTATTTATTTTTCAGACAGAATCTTATTCTGTTGCCCAGGCTAGAGTGCTGTGGCATCAGTCTATCTTACCGCAACCTCAAACTCCTGGGCTCCATCCATCCTCCTGCCTCAGCCTCCCGAATAGCTGGGAGTACAGATGTGCTACTATGCCTGTCTAGTTTTTTTATATTTAGTACAGATGAGGTCTTGCTCTTTTTTTTTTTT
>NW_003852404.1:1112093-1113966 GCF_000181295.1 Otolemur garnettii
ACAGGCGCCCGCCACAACGCCTGGCCATTTTTTGGTTGCAGCCATCATTGTTGTTTGGTGGGCCCAGGCTGGGAATTCGAACCCGCCACCTTAGGTGTATGTGGCTGATGCCTTAGCTGCTTGAGCCACAGGCGCCGAGCCAAATTTATATAAGTTTTAAAGTTGAAAGCCTCACACTGACTGTTCAGTTGAAGAAAGGGACATAATTTCTGTTTCAGAAGTGCCAAATGCAGCTACTTGGGAGGCTGAGACAAGAGAATCGCCTAAGCCCACGAGTTGGAGGTTGCTGTGAGCTGTGTGACGCCACAGCACTCTACCAAGGGTGACGAAGTGAGACTCTGTCTCTAAAAAAAAAAAAAAAGTGCCAAATGTATTACAGCCAACCTTAGAAACTTTTAAGTATTTAGCCTTTTGAATAAATGTCTTTATTTTTAACAAAGACTGGAGGATTTCTGGTTTATAGTATTCTAAGAAATACAATTCTTACCTGTTCATTGAGGGGAGTAGAGGTAATTTTGATTTCTGTAAAGCAAGAATTGATGGGGAATTTAGTTGAAGTTGAGATAAATTCTCTCTGGTAATAGATTCTTTTTAAGAGAAATTGATCAAATATGAATGAATAGGGATCAGCTGGCTGGTAAAGTCAGTGTCTAGCTGCCTGGGGGTAATAATTTAATTTGTAATCCTCCACCCCTTGTGAGAGCATGAGAACATATTTTATGTGAAAATATTATGGAAATAGTCAAGCTTTAAAAAATTGGTACATGAATCACAAAACTTTCTGGAGAGTCTGAAAAGATTTAGAAGAACCAAAGCATATAAAATTGTAGAAACAAGGCTTGCTTTGGCAAGCATATATATAAAATTGTAGAAACAGAATTTTTATAGCTAGAGACACAAAGCAACACAACAAAAACAACCAATCAAATAAACAAAAACGCTGTCAGTGGTGGTCATTTATTGACTAAGAAGTGGCAGAAAAAGGATGAACAAAGTGCTCTTAATTTCCAAGTCAAGTCACCTAAGCATGTGTTTCCATGGCGGGGAGGGTCCTACAGAACTTCTAGAAAAAAGAGAAGAAACGTCAGGAAAGGAGGGATGGGGAGCTCCAAGAAGGGCTGGTGCTAGAGATGGGAAGCAGCAGGAGTAGGAATAAAAGGAAACCAAAAACATCCAGATTAACCTACCAACATTCTGTTGTCTACATGGACCATGCTGGAAAATGAATGAAAACCAGTGTTTCAGATGAAGACCTTGAAGAACTGCAAAAGCCTAAATTGTGGAAAGTTCTGGACTTTCGCTTTCTGGGTTTAATAAGACAAAAAAGCAGAGTTGGTAAAGTTTAGGGATTTTTTGAAAAAGGGTTAGGAAGTTATGGTAGATGGTCTTCAAACTCCCTTATGGTTCTAAAGCTGATTCTACAGTTGCAGTACTTACGTAGTTACTTCATAGACCATCTGCTCATAGTAAAATGGGCTGTCACTTCTGTTGCATCATAAGAAAACCAAATAGCTATTTGGGGTTGAACAGTTTGTAAGTATTGGAGTAAAGTGGTGGTTTTCAAACTATGTATAATGTTTTCGAGATGAGTCAATCTTGTGTGTATTAGTAGTTTGTTCCTTTTTATTGCTAAGAAGTATGCCATTGTATGTGTATATCTGCAGTTTATTTATTTGCCTGTTAATAGATAAGGAATATTTCTGATTTTTGTCTGCAATGCTAAAGCTGCTATGAACATCCACATACCATTCTTTGTTTAGACTTGATTATCATCTATTTTGGGTAGATATCTAGGTGTGGAATTTCTGGGTTGTATGGTAGGTTATTTTAATTCTAGAAGCAATTGCCAAACTCTTTTTCTTTTTTTTTTTTT
>NW_003852404.1:1114518-1123854 GCF_000181295.1 Otolemur garnettii
AAAAAAAAAAAAAAAACCACCAAAGTAGTCGTGCCATTTTACATTCCTGTCAGCAATGCATGCGAGTTCCAGTGGTGCTGCATCCTTGCCAACAATTAGAATGATCAGATGTTTACATTTCAGACACTCTAGTGGGGATATAGTAGTATCTCACTGTGGTTTTAGTTTGCATTTCTCTGATGACTTTTTAGAGATCTTTTATTCTGCTCTTTAAAAATTGGCAAAATACTAAACTCAAAGACCCTATCCTGTGCCCATGAAGTAATTATAAAAGCCTAAGGACGACACTAGGATAACCATTTCATGTTGGCATAAATCTCCACAATTTACAATTTCCTTAGGGTGGGTACTGTACACACAGTTCCTCACATATGGTAGTTTCAATAAACTTTGACTGAATTATAGTCTAATGAAATGCTTTAAGGCAATGGTCACCAAAATTAAGAGCAAGAAGGGTCTCACAGAATGTGATGTATCTATTTAACTTCGGTATTTCAATATCTCTGATGTTATTAGGTTGTGAAGCTCCTGGGGGAAAACAGTTTTTAAGATGATTTTAATTAATAAAATGTCAAGAATAATGACAGAACTTACATTCCTGTCAGCAATGCATGCAAGTTCCAGTGGTGCTGCATCCTTGCCAACAACCAGAATGATCTTCAACTTTCTTTGGAACTCGAACTCTGAAAAAGATTTTTGTGTGAAGCAATTCTTTAAACATACAGGGCATAATCTCTCTAGAACTTAGTTTCTCCATCTACTGAATAGGACAATTAGTGAATTTGAGTCCTCTTTTAATTCTAGTTAATGTGCTCTCTCTCTCTCTCTTTTTTAGAGAAAGAGTTACATTTTATTGCCCTCAGTAGAGTGCCATGGCATCACAGCTCACAGCAACCTCCAACTCCTGGGCTTAGGCAATTCTCTTGCCTCAGCCTCTCAAGGAGCTGGGACTACAGGCGCCTGCCACAATGCTCAGCTATTTTTTTTGTTGCAGTTTGGCTGGGGTCAGGTTTGAACCCACTACCCTTGGTATATGAGGCCGGTGCCTTACTCACTGAACTACAGTCACCACCCAATGCTCAATATTTTGAACTGAGCCACTACTATTAGGTAGTTTGGGTTTTTAAAAGTTTTTTTTTTCTATTATTATTAAATGATAGCTGTATACTATATGGTCTGTCTAACAAGGGTACAAGTGAACTTTACTATTAGGTAGTTTTATCGAGTATTTAGATTACTGAGATTTAATAGCATAATTTTGAAGGAAAAAGAATATCCCTGTCAGTACTGACTAAAGTCTTTTTTTTTCCTCTAAGGTAATTCAGTGAATTGAACCTCTGATTTTCTAGCTATGATAGTTAAATATTCATGAATTCTTTTTTCCTAAAATTTTATTATAAAAATTTTCTTTTTTTTCTTTCTTTCTTTCTTTCTTTTTTTTGGAGACAGAACCTCAAGCCATCACCCTAGGTAGAGTGCTGTGGCATCACAGCTCACAGCAACCCCCAACTCCTGGGCTTAAGCAATTCTCTTGCCTCAGCCTCCCAAATAGCTGGGACTACAGGTGCCTGCCACAATGCCCGGCTATTTTTTAGTTGTAGTTGTCATAGTTGTTTGGCAGGCCCAGGCTGGATTCGAACTTGCCAGCTCTGGTGTATGTGGCTGGCACCTTAGCCGCTTGAGCTACAGGTGCCGAGCCTATTATGAACATTTTAAAACATACAGAAAAGTTGAAAGAATGTTACAATGAACACTCACATACCCCCCACCTAGAGCGTACAATTAATATTTCATTGGACTTGTTTTATCACATATCTATCCATCTATTTACTGCTGGATCCATCTTTTTCTGACATATTTCAAAGTAAATGACAGACATCAATACAATCCCCCTTTAATGTTTATAAAGTCTGTTTTAAGGATGGACTCTCTGGGTATGCATATGCATTACTACATACACATACCTATTCTCCGGGAATAAGAGATGCTAGTGTATTTCCTAGAATAAATATATAGATACCATCCATTATAGGACAGTAGCTTGCAACTGGGGCAATTTTGCTCCCCACCAGGGTGTGATGTTAGAGACATTTTTGGTTGACTGAAGTGTGCTACTGGCATCTGGTAGGTAGAGGCCAAGGATGTTGCTAAATGTTGTAAGATGCACAGGACGCCCCCCACCCCCAGTGAAGAACAATCTAACCCCAAATGTCAGTATAGCTGAAGGTGAGAAGCCCTGTTTTGAGAAGTGGTAAACTTATCTCTAGAGTTACTGAGAAACAGGATGGAGTATAAAGTCCTTTTGATATACTGGAAGAGAGTTCAGTAAAACTAAGAGGAAACAAAGGCTTGAAGAAAATAATTTTTTTTAAACTACCCTGTTCTGTTTATAAAATTCTGTTTTTTAAGAAATTGGTTTTTATCTTTTTTTTTGTTATCTGCAGATAACAAGGGACAACCCAATGTTTTCAAGGTAACAACTATAACACAAAAAATGCCACCTAACGAATGAGCAAGTCATCTCAGGATTTAGGAAGGAAAAAGACAAGTCATATAGGAGCTGAAGTCTACAAGAGACACATGCATTCATTTACAGCGTTTTTCTAGTTTTCACATACCTTTCCTTAATTCTTTTTTTTTTTTTCCCTTTCCTGAATTCTAATGGCATCTTATTTTAGGTCATCTGAATGGTATGCTCTGAATTTCTCATCTCTGCTTTCTATAACATGCACATACCTGAGAAGAATATGGGAAAGCAAAGGGCTGAAAGACAAAAGCCAAAGTGTACAATCATACCCAGTGACAATTATTCATTTATGGTAATTGTTAATGCATGTTTGGCTCTGAATAACTTAGATGTTCCTCTTTCATGAACCTACCAACCTCACTTTCATCCCCTCCCCATCATCTGAATGTCATAACAGCTGCAGTGGAGAGGAGGTGTGCAAATCTCATCATTTCTCCCAATACTGGAAAGAGAATAGTGTATTTGAGGCCAGGTGCAATGAGTCATGCTTGACTCCCACTGCTTTGGGAGGCCAAGGTGGGAGGACTTCTGGAGCCCTGGAGTTTGAGACTAACTTGGGCAACATATTTTCTCTACAAAAAGTAAAATATTAACCAGGCGTGAAGGCACGCACCTCTTAGTTCCTTAGGAGGCTAAGGCAGGATGCTCACTTAAGCCCAGGAGCTGGAGGTTGCAGTAAGCTGTGATGATATTACTGTACTCCGGCCCTAGCAGAAAAGCAAGATCTTACCTAAAAAGAAAAAAAAAAGGAATATTGTATTTGAAAGTCTTTTCCTCCTCCTTGCACTCCCTCAGAATATCACAAATGCTGACTCAGTGCCTGTAGCACAGTGGTTACGGTGCGAGCCACATACACGGAGGCTGGCGGGTTCGAACCCAGCCCAGGCCAGCTAAACAACAATGACAACTGCAACAAAAAAAAAAAGCCGGGCATTGTGGCGGGCACCTGTAGTCCCAGCTACGTGGGAGACTGAGGCAAGAGAATCTTGTTTAAGCCCAAGAGTTTGAAGTTGCTGTGAGCTGTGACACCACTGTACTCTACCAAGGGTGACAAAGTGAGACTGTCTCAAAATAAATAAATAAATAAATAAAAGAATATCACAAATGGTGAATGAGTCACCAGATTGATTTATATATGTTCTTGGGAACCTTTGTGGTTTCGTGTTTCTTTTTCCTTGAAATTATTTAATTTACTAGTTTTTAAAACAGATAAAACCAGGGCGGCACCTGTGGCTCAAAGGAGTAGGGCACCGGCCCCATATGCTGGAGGTAGCGGGTTCAGGCCCAGCCCTGACCCCCCCCAAAAAAAACAACAGATAAAACCATTCATATGGTAAAAATTCATCAGATATAGGTGAGTATACAATGCAAATGAGTCTTCATCCTCCCTACATCTTTTCTTAAGTGCCCCTAAACAACCAATGTTGCCTATTTTTTGTGCATCATTCCACACACATTATATGCCTAGCCAAGCATGTTGAGATTCTTTGCTCTTTTTTATGCAAATAGTGGCCTTCTGTACACACTGTCCTGTACCATGCCTTTTTAAAAATTGAAGTATAGCATACATATAGTAAAGGGCACAAGTCTCACGTATGCAACTTAATGAATTTTTATGTAAGTATACACCTGTGAAACCACCTGCTCAAACAAGAGGAGAATGTTATCAGCACCCCAGTGGTTCCATGATATCTAAAGAAGCCAAGAATTTCTCATCTTAAAGAGACCTCCTTCTCTGAAGCTTTAAAGTGGCAGTAATTTTTTTCCTAAGCATATTTCCTTAAAGACAAATTTCTATAAGTATCTTTGTGTTTTTACCAAGTCAGTCACAGTTCAATTCCTGAGTGTGTAAAACCTAAACCTGAGTGTATAAATAGATTATTAATTTTTTTAAAAGTATAAGTGGGAGACCCAAAATCCCACTGTTTACTGTGTATTCAAAGTAATCTGGAAAATGCTGGAAATTTTGAAAGATAAAGTGGTTTGAAAAGCATCATTCTTATTTTCTCTACCAGTTAATGGTTTTGTAATTATGGGCACGTCACCTTTAACCTTTATAACACTCAATTTCTTTCTTTTTTTTTTTTGAGACAGAGCCTCAAGCTATTCCCCTGGGTAGAGTGCCATGGCTTCACAACTCACAGCAACCTCCAACTCCTGGGCTCAAGTGAGTCTCCTGCCCCAGCCTCCCAAGTAGCTGGGACCACAGGCGCCTGCCACAACACCCGGCTATTTTTTGGTTGCAGCCATCATTGTTGTTTGGCAGGCCCAGGCTGGATTCAAACCTGCCACCTTAGGTGTATGTGGCTGGCGCCTTAGCCACTTGAGCCACAGGTGCCGAGCCAACACTCAATTTCTTCATCTGTGTAAGAGAAATAAATAGTAGTGCTCACTTAGCAAGGCAGTTGGGAGACTGCAAATAATCAATATTCAGGGTCTGCCATGTAGTATCTATGTTTAGAAGAAAGGGTTGCAGAGAACTGGAAAGAGAAAGTCTTCAGAACCATAGCAGAGAGGAGTTTGCCTTACTGCCAACCTATAGTCAAGTGATTTTAATGATTCCAGATGACACGAATGAATTATCATTTAGAGGTGGTTAGTATTGAAGGAAGTGACAAGGTGGGTGTTCATTTTCTTTATAGAAGAGAAGTCAAGAAGACTGGGGTTAGGTATTTAAAAAAAATAATTTTATTTTGAGGAGAATATGGACTATTCAGGAAATTTTGGATCAATCCTCTCAAAGCTCTTAGTGGATCATCAAATTCTCATCATTCTGAGGCAATTTAGACACAGGTTTATTTCATGTTAGACAAATAAGCAAAATCACTGCTTGAGATTCCTTTCAGTCAAAATGACATTCTATATGGATTTGCTTTCTTTTTGACAAATCCAATATCCTAAGTTCAATTTATAAAAAAGAAAGAAAGTGTGTAAGGATGGGGACGTGGGAAGTACATTATGAAAGGACTTTTTAATGTAATAAAGAACTTACAAGTTTAGTTTACGTATAACAAGCTGTCTTCTAGTATGTTTGGACTAGGGGTCAGTAAACTACAGCCTGTGGATCAAATCTGGCCTGCTATCTGTTTTTGTAAATAAAGTTTTATTGGAACACAGCCACATTGCCCATTTGTTTACATATTGTCTATGGCTGCTTTTGTGCAGCAACAGCAGAGCTGAAGAGTTGCCACAGGGACCATATGGCCTGCAAAGTCTAAAACATTTCCTATCTGATCCTCTTTTTAAAAAGCTTGCTGACTTTTGGCTTAGATTATGATTAGATTTACAAAAAATTCAATTATGCACACAGTGTTTGATGTAAGATGTGGTTTGATTTTACTCAGTTGCAAGGTCCATGCAGAATTTAATCTGGGGGTAAATTTTATAGGCTTAAGACTAAATTTTCATGGCAGTGAGAAGCCTAAATAAACAGTTCTACTTTCATAACATCTGTCCCTTTCTGGTTATGGCAGCCAAATAGAGTACAGACTAATCTACACAAATTACTTTAGGTTAAATTGGATTTTATGGACATAAAACAATGTTTGGATTCTGTGGTTGGCTTTAGGAAGTGCTCAAATGTTATTCTCATCTTAAATGAAATAAATGGTTTATGCTGGTATGGAACTACTTTTGACCAGACAAATGGTGACTAGACTAGACTACCTATTGCTTTCATTTTCTGTTTTACTAATATACTACCTTTATGATGTCATTTTGTCAGCTTTTGAATCTTCATTTTAGTATGCTCCTTGACATCATCCTACATGGAATGGTCAATTTACCTTGAATTAGCTCTATAAAAGCTTACTATTGTTATTATTTTTAGAGACAAGGTCTTGCTTTGTTGCCCAGGCTAGAGTGCAGTGGCTGAATCATAGCTCACTGCAGCCTCATAGTCCTGACCTCAAGGGATCCTTCCACCTCAGCCTCCAGAGTAGCTGGGACTACAGGTGCATGCCACCATGCCCAGCTTATAAAATCTAAATTTGTGAAGTTTTAGTTTCTTTCTTTCTTTCTTTCTTTCTTTCTTTCTTTCTTTCTTTCTTTCTTTCTTTTTTTTTTGAGACAGAGTCTTACTTTATCTCCCTTGGTAGAGTGCACTGGTGTCACAGCTCACAGCAACCTCCAACTCCTGGGCTTAGGTGATTCTCTTGCCTCAGTCTCCTGAGGAGCTGGGACTACAGGCACCCGCCACAACACCCGGCTATTTTTTTGTTGCAGTTTGGCTGGGACCAGGTTTAAACCTGCCACCCTCACTCACTGAGCCACAGGGACCACCCAAGTTTTAGTTTCTTATAGTAGTTTATGATATTTTGAGATTTTGTTTCTTCTTCCAGGCAGGGAGACAGATTTTTGGATCCTGTGTGCAATTTCTGGCAAAGTTGGTGGTCTTTGATAGTGTTTTGGGTTGAATTGTGTCCCTCCCTCCCCTACCAAAAAATAAAAAGATATGTTGGAAATACTAACTTCTAGTACCTCAGAATGTGACTTTATTTGGAAATAGAGTTGTTGCAGATGTAATTGGTTAAGACAAGGAAGATGAGGTCATACTGGAGTAGTGTGGGCCTCTAGTCCATGAAGACAGCCATGTGAAGACAGAGATATGCAGAGAGAATGCCATGTGATCATGGGGGCAAAGATTGGAGTTCTGCAGCTGTTAAGCCAAGGAACCCCAAAGCTTGCCAGTAAACCTCTAGAAGCTAGTGAGGAGGAGACACTTGTCACATCTCTGACAGGAGCTGAAAGTTGCCAGCCACCTCAAAGTATGAGTGGACCTCTAAGTGGAATTTTAACCTGCAGTTAAGTAAACTTACTTTAATGGCTCCATAGGTAAGAAAATTTCTCTTTCTCCAGCTTAGCTAAGGTACAGAGCTAACTTTATCTCCTTAATTAAAAATAAAATATAGGCTGGTGCCTGTAGCTCAAGCAGCTAGGGTGCCAGCCACATACACTGGATCTGGCGGGTTCGAATCCAGCTCAGGCCCTCAAAACAACAATGACAGCTACAACCAAAAAATAGCTGGGCATAGTGGTGGGCGCCTATAGTCGCAGCTACTTGGGAGGCTGAGGCAAGAGAATCACATAAGCCCAAGAGTTTGCTGTGAGCTGTGACACCACGGCTCTCTACCCAGGGTGATAGCTTGAGACTCTGTCTCAAAAATAAATAAATAAATAAATAAATAAATAAAAAATAGCTAGTGGGCCGGATGTGGTGGTGTGTGCCTGTAGTCCCAGCTAATCAGGAGGCTGAGACAGGAGGATTGCTTGGGTCCAGGAGTTCTGGGCTGTAGTGCACTATGCCAATTGGGTGTCCGCACTCAGTTTGGGCATCAATATGGTGACTTCCCGGAAGTGGGGGCCACCAGGTTGCCTAAGAAAGGGAAAACTGGCCCAGGTCGGAAATGGAGCAGATTAAAACCCTGGTGCTGATAAGTAGTGGGACTGCACTTGTGAACAACCACTGCACTCCAGCCTGGGCAACATAGTGAGACCCTGTGTCTTAAAAAAAAATAGCTAGCAGCTTGGTGCCTATAGCACAGTGATTACAGTGCTGGCCACATGCACTGAGGGTGGCAGGTTTGAACCTAGCCTGGGCCAGCTAAACAACAATGACCACTGCAACAACAACAACAAAAAATAGCTGAGTGTTGTGGCGGGTGTCTGTAGTCCCAGCTACTTGGGAGGCTGAGGCAAGAGAATCACTTAAGCCCAAGAGTTTGAGGTTGCTGTGAGCTGTGATGCCACAGTACTTTACCAAGGGTGACATAGTGAGACTATGTCTCAAAAAAAAAAAATAGCTGACTCTTTGATCTCTTATTCTTTACTTGGTTAGCCCTACAAGTCAGATTTAAAAAAAAAGAAATCTATGTTTAAAATCCTTGGCAGCAATGTAAAGCATCACTTGAGTGACACTGTTTATAATAGAGAATGGTAGTAATTGCAGAGATTTATGGAGCCAATGACTCATGGTTGGCTTAGCTTAGCAAAACTGAATGATAACATTAACACTATTTAATGATGAGTGATTTATTTTATTTATTGAAGTTATAGCATGTATGTGTAAAAGAATCCACATCTTACAGTTTCTATGGTGTGAGGTAGGGACTCAATGTTAATATTTTTCTATGTGGATATCCGGTTGCCCCATCACCATTTATTGACTAAACTCTTTTCTCTATTGAATTACTTTTGTGCCTTTGTTGAAAATCATGTGACCAAGTGATACCCTGGGGGTGTGGTAGAGGGAAAGCGTGGTTTTCTGTTCCCGATCATCGCCAGTAAGGGGAGGGGTGACTTAATCACTCTTATTTCTCCACAGCTGATCTTAACCCAGAGTAATTGATTTTCTAAGGTAGAACAGATACCATCTATAAACAAGATAGAGACAAGCAGACCTCTAGGCTCTCAGACCATAGCAATATTTGCATCTTTGGCAAAGCTCTAGGGGAAAAGATACAGACACTAGTCCTAGCCTTTGCTCAAAAAGGCCAGCAAAACATCACTCCCAGAGCCCCCAACCCAGCTTCCTTCTACCAGCTCACCTAGCCAAGCAGAGTAAATTCATCATGGGGTGGAGCCAGCGGAAAAACTCTGGTAGTAAGATTAACCAAAGTAGAGCAACCCCCCCAAGGAAGGACGTGGCAGAGGTATCTGAATATTTAACCCATAAAGAGATGGCTGAGATGACAGAAATTGAGTTCAGAATGTGGATAGTAAACAAGATTAATAGAATGGAAGAAAGGAAAGAGCTAGAATTTCAAGAAAGGATTGAAAAAATGTCTCAACAAATTATTCAAAAGATGTCC
>NW_003852404.1:1128622-1144807 GCF_000181295.1 Otolemur garnettii
GTGAACTTTTCTAGAAATAGAATGTAAATGTTTTGACACAATGACTATGCAAATTACATGAAATCTATGTGAACCAGCTTGATGAAAGTGTTTCAAAATGTATGTGAAAACACTACACTGTACTCCCTGTTTGCATTAATGTATAGAGCTATCATTTAATAAAAAAAAAAAAAGAAAATCATGTGACCATATATGTCCCACACTTTACAGTTGTATAACATTTTATAGTTTTCAAAGCTCTTTAATGTTAATTTCATTCACACAACAACTTTGTGAGGTAGGTAGGGCAGGTATCATTAACCACATTTCACAGATATGGAAACAGGTTCAGAGAGGTTAAGAAGCATGTTTAAACTCACACAGCTTATAAGCAGCTGGCAGGACAAGAAATGGTCTCTGAGTCCTCACTGCTGTGTATCCTGCTTCCTACCTCATGGTCATAATATACAGCTTTCATTTAAACCTGCAGAATATCAGAAATACTTTGCAGCAGCTGGAATTCTGGCTGTCTCCCCCTCACCATTATCCAATCTGCTTTGCTTTCTTTCTTTCTTTCTTTCTTTCTTTCTTTCTTTCTTTCTTTCTTTCTTTCTTTCTTCCCTCCCTCCCTCCCTCCTTCCTTCCTTCCTTCCTTCCTTCCTTCCTTTTCTTTCTTGACAGAGCCTCACTGTGCTGTCCCAGGCTAAAGTGTCTTGGTGTCAATCTAGCCCACAGCAACCTCAAACTCCTAGACTCAAACAATCCTCTTGCCTCAGGCTTTGGAGTAGCTGGGAGTAAAGACACCCATGATAAGGCCTGGATAATTTTTTACACCCTATATTTTAGTAGAGATGAGGTCTCACTGGTCCTTAAGCTATTCTTTTTCTTTGAGACAGAGTCTCAAGCTGTTGCCCTGGGTAGAGTGCTGTGGTGTCATAGCTCACAGCAACCTCCAACTCTTGGCCTCAAGTGATTATCTTGCCTCAGTTTTATTTTCTACTTTTAATAGAGACAGGGGTCTCACTCTTTGCTCACACTGGTCTAGAACCCATGAGCTAAAGCTATCCAACCACCTCTGTCTCTCAGAGTGCTAGGATTACAGGTGTGAGCCACTGCGCCCAGCCACCTTAGGCTATTCTTGAACTCCTCAGCTCAAGTAATCCTGCCTTGGCCTCCCAAGAATGCTAGGATTTCCTTCCCTCCCTTCTTCTCTTCCTCCTTCCTTCCTCCCCTCCCTCCCCTCCCTCTTTCCTTCTTTCCTTCCTTTCTTCCTTTCTTCCTTCCTCTCTCTCTCTTTCTTTTTACATTGACGTTTCCTCTATTTATGACTCTTCCTTTACAACTGTCCCCACATGGGTAATTTCCTCATATAACTTTCAAGCTCCCAACAGTGACATGAACCGGGCTCCAGGACATAGGATGCTTTCTTGCCACAGAAAAATCAGGGGATGGAATGAACATGATCCTTTTGGGCTTCCTTAAGTCTCTCAGTATTTCCAGCCTGGAGTTGGAGAAATCTCTCCCCGTAGATATCTTCAAAATCATAACCATAAAACTCCCCAGGGGCAAGATAGGTCTCTAGGCTTAACTTGCTCAGCCTGACTGTGTGGCGGCACAGCAGGTTCTCTAGGATAGACTTAGAGATTTGGTTCCCACAGAAGTTGAAGTTCATGAGCTGGTGGCAGTGGCTCAAGGCAGACAGAATGACACTGAGTTGGGAGTCTGTGATGTGATGATCCTTTAAAAGCAGGATGGGAAAACTTGGCACCTGTAGCACAATGGTTATGGTGCCAGCTACATACACTGAATTTGGTGGGTTTGACCCTGGCCCAGGCCAGCTAAACAACAATGACAACTGCAACAAAAAATAGCCGGGTGTTGTGGTGGGCGCCTGTAATCCCAGCTACTTGAGAGGCTGAGGCAAGAGAATTGCTTGAGCCCAAGAGTTTGAGGTTGCTGTGAGCTGTAATGTCACAGCACTCTACTGAGAGTAACATAGTGAGAATCTGTCTCCAAAAAAAATAAAAAAAGAAGGCAGGATGGGAAGACTGGGTGTTGTGGCTCACACCTGTAATCCTAGCACTCTTGGGAGGCCCAGGTGGGTGGACTGCTTGAGCTCAGGAGTTTGAGACCAGCTTGAGCCAGAGCAAGACCCTGTCTCTAAAAATGGCAAAGCATTGTGGTGGGTGCCTGTAGTCCCAGCTACTTGGGAGGCTGAGGCAAGAAGATCACTTGAGCCTAAGAATTTGAGGTTGCTGTGAGCTCTGACACCACAACACTCTACAGAGGGCAACAAAGTGAGATTCTGCCTCAAAAAAAAAGTATCCAATTTACTCAATACTACTATGAAATCAATATATAATCACCTACACACTCATACGAATGGCAAAACATAACTATAGTCCAGAAAGTAGAAGAGAAGAGGAGAGAGAGGGGAGAGGAGGAGGAATATGGGAGAAGGGAGGGTATTTGGGGGGACCTCACCTAATGTGCATGATGCAATGGTACATTTCAAAACTATTAAGAAATGAATATAATTGTGATGGATGTGTTACTTAGTTCAATGTAAACATTTCACATTGTGAAATAGAAGCAGTACCCTGAACCCCATAAATGCATCAATGTACAAAGTTATGATTTAATAAAAAAATAAAATTTAAAAAAAGAAAGAAAAAAAAAGAAGGATGGGGAGTATGGTTGCAATGTTCTTTAGTAGAGCTTGGAGGGGCTGAGGATTGAAATTACTCAGTGTGATGCCATTTAGCTGACTCATGTTTGGGCATGAGGAGAGATGCTCCATTTCTAGTCCTGAAAACCAGTGCTCAGTTATTGTGAGAGACTCCAAGGAAGTCTTGAGGCACCCGAGTAACTGGTCCAGGTGACCTTCAAGGAAGAGGACAATATACATATAAAGCTCTGGAAGCTGTCCGGCTTGTGAAACATAGAGGTGAATAGGGTGAATAATCCATTCCTGCCTCTCCTGTGAAGTGTATTTAAGGCCATAGATGAAGAAGAAATGGAGTTTGTGAAGATTTCTCATCTGGCCTAGGTAAGGGACAAACCTTCTTAGTTGCAACAGATCCCAGGAGCCACGCACTTTCACATCCTGGGTGTAGTTTAGGCCACCATTTCATGACCTTTCTGAGAATGGGAAAGGGTGTTGGATCTCCCTATTTCTTTAGTCACTAAAACACTGGCTTAAATCTTTGCCTTTTTGTTTTCTTTTCCTCACCTTCTATAACCAATCTGATATTAAATACTGGATTGCTGGCCAGTTTTCGTCTATGTTGTTCCTCACAGCTGACTCTTCTCATAGGACTTGCCCCACTGCGAGCCCCACACTTGGGGTCTGAATCATGGCAGAGAACTCTCTTCTCTAGACCAGTGGCTCTCTGTTCTGGCTACACATTGGAACCTTCTGGGGAGCGGCGTTCTCTCTCTCTCTTTCTCCCTTTCTCCCCCCATCTCCATTCTCTCTTTGACCCCATCTCCATTCTCTCTTTGCCCCCATCTCCATTCTCTATTTTCACTTTCCTTTCGACTCCTCTTCCTTCCTTTTTTCTTTTATTTCTTTTTCCTTCCTTCCATTGCCATACAATTCACATAGCATAAAATTCACCTCTTTAAAGTGTACAACTCAGTGATTTTTTAGTATATTCACAAAGTTGTGCAACCATCACCACTAATTCCAGAATATTTTCATCATCCCCCCCCCAAAAAAACCCCACACCCCTTAGCAGTCATTCACCTGAGGAGCTTTGAAAAACTATTAATGGAGGACAGTGCCTGCAGCTCAAAGGAGTGGGGCGCTGACCCCATATGCCGAAGGTGGTGGGTTCAAGCCCAGCCCCGGCCAAAAACTGCAAAAAAAAAAAAAAAAAGAAGAAAAAAGAAAAAGTATTAATGCCTGGGAACCATTCCCTGAGATTTTGATTTAATTGGTCTGGGGTGAGGTTAGGACACCAGTAATTTTTAAAAGCTCCCCTGGGTGATTCTAATATGCACTGCGGGTAGATAACCCCTGTGTCCAGGCCCTATCCACTGAGTCCATCCTCTGTATCTCTGTGGGTACAGCTCCCTAATACATTGCTTTTATTGAGTCATCCCCTGCTCAAAAACCTTCAGTGGTTGTCTGTTTGCTAGAGGAAAGTCCATCTAGCATTTAAGGCCTCCAGGGACTGGTTTCCTATTTCTTTTTTAACTTAATTTTTATTAAATCATAACTGTATACATTTATGGGGTGCAATGTGATGATTTGATATACAATGTGGAATTCTTAAATCAAACTGATTAACATAACCATTTTTGTGGTAAGACATTTATAATATACTCTTAGTTATTTTGAAATGTACTCTTGCATTGTGCACATTAGGTGAGATTCCACCAAATACCCTTCCTCCACTTGCCCTCCCTCATCCTCTTCCCTCTCCCTCCTCTCCCCTCCTTTTTTCTGAACTATATTTGTGTTTTCTCATTCGTATGAATGTGTAAGTAATTTGTTTTCATAATAGTATTGAGTACATTGGATTTTTTTCCATTCTTGAGATACTTTACTAAGAATATGTATCAGCTCCATTCATGTAAACATAAAAGATGTAAAGTCTCCATCCTTTTTTATGGCTACATAGTATTCCATGGTGTACATATACCACAATTTGTTAATCCATTCATGGGTTGATGGGCATTCGGGCTGCTTTCACATCTTGGCAATTATGAAGTGGGCTGCAATAAAGCATTCTGGTGCAAATGTCTTTGTTGTAAAATGATTTTTGGTCATCTGGGTAGATACTTAGCAAACAAATTGGAGGATGGAATGATAGGTCAATTTTTAGTTCCTTGAGAATTCTCCATACTTCTTTCTGAAAAGGTTGCATTAGTTTGCAATCTCACCAGCAATGTAGATGTGTTTCTTTCTCTCCACATCCATGCCAACATCTGCAGTTTTAGATAGTTTCCTATTTCATATCTATCCATCTTGTTATCTTCTTTCCCTTTTTGTGGCTATTCTGTTTCAGCCAAACTGGTTCAATTCTTGTTTCTTAAACCCCCAAATGTGATGATTCACATTCTAGTCTAAGCTTCCTCCAAAGAATCTGTGGCTGGCCAAGGCAGAGGAGCCTCTAGAATAGCAGTTCTCAACCTGTGGGTCGTGACCCACAGGACCTGTATTAAAGGGTCACAGCATTAGGAAGGTTGAGAACCACTGCTCTAGAATGAGGGTGCTCTTTGTGGAAAGACACAAAATATTGGAATGTTTATTCACCTCATAGCAACATGGAATGATTACATTAACACTTACCAAAAATCCAACTATATTTTTTAAAAAATTCTTTTTTTTTTTCTTGGAATCCTAGCCAGAGGTTATGCATAGTGGCTTACACCTGTAATCTTAGCACTCTGGGAGGCTGAGTCAGGAGGATTGCTTGAGCTCAGGAGTTCAAGACTAGCCTGAGCAAGAGCGAGACCCTGTCTCTACTAAAAATAGAACAACTATCTGGGTATGGTGGCTGGTGACACCTGTAGTCCTAGCTACTCAGGAGGCTGAGGCAAGAGGATCTCTTAAATTTACGTGTTTGAGGTTGCTGTGAGCTATGATGACACCATGGCACTCTAACCAGGGCGACACAGTGATACACTGTCTCAAAAAAAAAAAAAAAAGCACAACCAGGAGGAAATATGTCTATGAAAAACAACAACTGTTTCCTTCTAATATTTAATTTACATATTCCTTTATTTTGTTGACTTCCAGCAGATAAGCTGTAACAAGCAATCAAAGGAAGAGCAACCCACATTTCATCTGCTAGCAGTTTGTTCTTGCAGGCTGGTGTCTGTATGTTGGGGGGTGGAGAACTGGGGACACTCATCCTGCTGGATGTCTTTGTTAGAAGAGGTCACCCTGGGGCCCCCACTCAGGTCCACCCACACGCCTCAGAGATATGAAGGCCATGTTCTGTCTCCCTGGTTATAAGTCCTTCAGAGGCAGGGCTGTGCCCTCCTGCCCAAGTTCTGGGCTCACTGAGACCTTCCTTCCTAAATTGTGGACTCCTAGACAAATTGGCTTCTGGGTTTCATTTTCCTCATCTGAAAAATGGTGAAAGCAATGCCTATTTCAGCTTAATGGCATAATGTTACTGAAAGACAATTCTCTCTGGTCTCTAGCATATTTGCAGGTTTTGTGAGCAGAGGCACTTCTCATAAAAACAGAGAGCTTTTTTTCCAGACTACCTATTTAAGCATGTTTGTATGACAAACAGCCTTGGAAGATAGAGATAATGTTTCTTTCCATAGCAGAGGGCAGATTTGTTTGCTGTCCTACAGTATAATAAAGAGAACATCTCCTTTTGGGGTAAAGGTCAGGCAGGCCTACTGTCCATTATAAAAGATTTTGGTTTCTTAAGCTTAGAGTTCTTCTCCTGTAGTTCAGCCCACTGTATGTACAGGCTTCACTTGGCCTTCACTGTATCATGTTCTGTAAATTGGAGCTTGGGAAACTGAGACAAATGATGATGCTCTGGTTACCATTATTATTAAGAATACTTTTATTTTATTTTTATGTTTTCGGAGATCACAGTCTCACTCTGTTGCCCCAGGCTAGAGTGCCGTGGTGTCAGCCTAACTCACAGCAACCTCAAATGCCTGGGCTCAAGGGATCCTTCTGCCTCCGCTGAAACTACAGATGCCCGCCATCATGCCTGGCTAATTTTTTCTGTTTTTAGTAGAAATGGGAGTCTTGCTCTTGCTCCGGCTGGTCTCAAACTCTTAAGCTCAAGCAATCCTCCCCCTCAGCCTTGCAGAGTTTTAGGATTACAGGCCTGAGCCACTGCACCAGCCTTTGTTACGACTATTATTTTGAGTACTGAACTGTCTTTTGTATTTGCAGCCTCTCAATAGCCATCTTGAAATAAACCAAAGAAGTATATATTTCGGGGTGAAACAGTTTTCACAAGTAGGGTAAAATCTCAGCCTTTCAGTTTTTGAGAAATATATGTAAATCACTTAATACAAGTTCTTGACATGTACACAGCAGTTTCTCAGTAAGTGGTAACTAAATGCACAGTGATGACTGACGATAAAATGACAGAAAGATGCTATTAACTTGTTATTGAAAGTTCTGTACGTGTCCCCAAGCTCAAATCAGTAAGAACAAAGAACAAGGACAAGTGGTTTGAGGAAAAGGAAAGAGAAGTTTATTAATTTGCCAACTAATGAGAAGGATGGTAGACTAGTGTCTCAAAGACTGCCATTCTGACTTCAAGCAGAAAAACACAGGGCTTTTTAAAAGGAGTTTTTTGGCATTTGGGTTGGGTCTATGTGACTGGGATCACATGCTGTAGCTTTGGGCTATTGTTTAACTATAATTGGTGGTTTCAGTAGACCTTTATCTCCTGTGATGAAGATCACTTGTGAGGAAGATCTTGTGACCCTTGGACAATTCTATTGCGCCATCTCCTGTGGTTGAAGAAAACAACTAGAAAACAAACAGCAAAGAACATTTTTTTGTCCCTTTGATTACTGGCCTCTGGGAAAGAATGCAGGTTTCGATTCCCCCAAAGGGTGGAGGTTTTTTTTTTTTTTTTTTTGAGACAGAGCCCCAAGCTGTCCCCCTGGGTAGAGTGCCATGGCATTACAGCTCACAGCAACCTCCAACTCCTGGGCTCAAGCGAGTCTCCTGCCTCCGCCTCCCAAGCAGCTGGGACCACAGGCGCCCGCCACAACGCCTGGCTATTTTTTGGTTGCAGCCATCATTGTTGTTTGGCGGGTCCGGGCTGGGGATTCGAACCCGCCACCTTAGGTGTACGTGGCTGGCGTCTTAGCCGGTTGAGCTATAGGCGCCGAGCCAGGGTGGAGGTTTTACAGAGACAACTCGTAAAACATTTTGTGGCCCTTTTTCCAACCTTTACCTCTGTTACAAACTGGTAATCTTTTTGCTTCACCCCTCCGGCAAATAAAACATAAGAGGGCTAAGAGTGGCCAGGGAAGGGAAAATAAACAGTCATGTCAAGGTACCCTGGCCTACTGAGATGAACAGGCAACTTTATCAAAGGCCAGGAACGCAGCTTCTCAGGCTCCAGCAATAGCTTCTTTCTCCCACTTGGGTTGCTTTTTGACTTCCAGGTCTTGGAGAGGAAATAAGGAAGTGAGAGGGAGACAGGGGCCTCAGTGCAAGAGGGGTTTTGAGAAACCGAACCTATTAGGAAGGATACTTTGGGAAGGATGGGCCAGAGTCTTGGGCTCCAACATCAACTGCATCTGGCCTGAGGCTGCACTGGGCCTACCATCAGGCTCATCTCCTAGAGCAGTGGTTCTCAACCTTCCTAATACTGCAACCTTTAATACATTTCCAACCCATAGGTTGAGAACTGCTGCCTGAGAGGGGGAATTACCTTGTAGCTTCCATGATAAGAGGTGCTCAGGGCTCATTCCAATCCAATGGAATATGTCCTGCCCATAGGTGGCAGAAGAATATGGTGCAGGTATTGTCCCCAGAACTCAGGAGGAGCTTCTTAGGAGCACATGATGAAATCAGGCCTGCTAAGGAGAAGGGCAAGGCATCTGCTCACCCAACAATCACTTTTGACTTGTTTTTTGTTTTTGATGGTTCATATTAAAAAGAAATCTGTGTGTGACAATATAAAGATCTGCCTCCTTATGGGCCCATCTTTCCTCCTGGGGAGGGCTTCCTCCATTTCCCCTTTCAGAATATTTTAGTCTCATGTGCTTACAGTGTAGCAATGGGGTTAGGGGTGTCTACTTGTGTTCTAGTCCCACTTCTGCCCTCTACCTGCATGCCAGTGGCAAATCATAAAATCTCTCTGTGCCCAAGTTACCTTGTTACACAACAGGACTAATGCTACCTGCTCTGCCTGAGTCTCCAGGATTAAGAATCATCAACTATTGAATGCGTGTGATGGTCCTAAGCACATACCAGGTATTAATTCTTTGTTCTCATGACTGGGTTCCCCCTGTTTCCTGACTTCCTCAAAGCCTCCTGGGTCAGCTGCCTCTCCTAACCTCAAAGTTCCTAGTTTCATTTACTTCTTGTTCTGCAAAGAGACTTTAGGCAACCCACAAAGTTCTTGAAAACACTTCCCCCAGATTCTCAGATTCTCAAAAATTCTCTAATTATGCTTTTTTTTCCTGCAAAAAAGGCAGACTTAAAAGCACAGATACCTCAGTGAAAGGGGAAGTGGTGCCTGAACTTCCCACCCAGATCTTGATGACTCCAGATGCCTTTGTTTTGAAGCTTGGATTGGTCTTTGCTGGAGGGGAAGACAGCAGGAATGGTATGGAGGTGGGAGCCATTCCTCAGCTCAAACTCCTCCAATGATCTAGCCTCATTCACATTCATGAAACCACCCTTATTAACTGATGAAGTGGTTCAAGGCCAGGGTTAGAGTAAGGGCCCCCAAACTCTGCAAACTTAGCTAAAATAATAATAATTGGCCACTGTCCCCTCATTTGCTTGTAATAATCACTGTTCCCTTTGTTTGCTTCTTTACCCTAGAATCATGCTGGTTGTTGTTATTGTTGGAGGGCCTAGCAGCCACACACAAACTCTTTTCCCCTCCCCCTCCCTCTCTGCTCCTAAAACAAAGACAAGAGAGATTGGGCTAGCCCCCCCCCAGAAGTTCCCACTGAAAGACCCTAACCTGACAAGCAACCTGTGGAATGTACCCACCCCCATGGCCCCATATAAAAGTGGTCTCTAACTGCCCCCTGGGTACAGATACCACCTTTGCACTGCCCAGGTGGGTCACTCCCCGTCCCCATTTAATAAACCTGGCCTGAACATCTCCTCTGTGGCCTCCTTCTCTGGGCTCACTGTTCACACTTTTCAGTTATAAAGATCCGTAACTTTCTCCATCTAGGCCCTCACCTGTTTGCAAGCTAAGGGTAATGTTTGAGATATCTTCCACGTCCTGCTTTCCAGTGACTGACCCACCAAGACCAAGGATTAACTCTACTAGTCTTGGATCCTCCACCCAAGGAACTGCATTCTAGTAACTGACCCTCTATCCAGACAGCAGCCCATACCAAAGCCCATACTGATGGTTCTTGCCTGAAACCAGCCAATTAGTAGACCCCAATTGTCTAATCTTCTGCCCATGAAACTGTCTTTAAAAACCCTGTCTCCCCAATTCTCAGAGAGGCAAATTTGAGAAATTTCTCCTGTCTCCCCATTTAGCCTTATGCAGAATAAACTTTTTCTCTTCTGTACACCCTGCTGTCCCTGGATATTGGTTTTCTCTTGGGCAGCAGTAGATGAATCTAGCTGGGCAGCAACATTCAGATGAAAGGCCAAACTCATTACTATTACTCCTGTGGTCCTACACAATGACATCCCTGGGACCCCTCTGTCCTCATCTGCTCTTCTGCCCCCTTTCATTCTGTTCCCTCTGACACTGGCTTGCAGCTGCTCCTTCAACAGACCTGGTCTGCTTCTCATGCAAGGTCTCAGAACTGTTTCTCCTGCTGGGAGCACTCTTCTCCCTATAGCCATATGGTGTGGACCATCTCTTTCAGATCTTGGCCCAAATGTCTCCTCCTTAGGAAAAACTTCTCTGACCATCCTAGTTCTTATAAAATTCAAACCTTTTCCCTCTAGCCCTGACACTTTCTGTCTTCCTTGGATTATTGTTCTCCATAGCATTTGCCATCATCTTCCATGCTAAATATTTTCTGTATTTGTTTATTATGTCTTTTTCCTATTACTATGCAAGTCCCTCGAGGTTGTGGGTTCTCTATTTTGTTCACTATCACATCCTCAAAGTTTAGTTTTTTTTTCTGGTTGTTTTTTAATTTCTCTCTCTCTCTCTCTTTCTTCATCATCAGAGTTTAAAACAGCTCCTGGAACCTAGTAAGTGCTTGGTAAATGTCTGCTGAATTAAATGAATTAGTGAAAGAGTGAATAGTGCATCTCCTTCCATTTCCTTAACTGTGGGATATGTGTGAATGATTGCATGCCTGTGTGTGAATGTGATCGATAGTCCTAGGGGAAAGGTCACTTTGGATCTCAAATTAGTGGGAAGAGGGAGAGTAGAGTCTTCAGAAATCCATGAATTACCCAAAGCAGTTTAAATGAATGAAGGAAATTATAGGGCAGTAGGCTAGAGACCAGGATTAAAGTTAATCTTTACCATTAAATGTTTGGGCAAGTTATTTAAGCTCTAGGCTCTCAGTTATATCATCTGTAAAACAAGGATGTTGGAATAAATGTAATAATCATTGAGAAAAAGTATATAGTACTTTATGGCTAAAAATTTTCTTTCACATGCATTATCTCTGAATCATGTGAAGTAGGCAGTTAGGTAGATATGAGAGAACAAAACCCTTTTTTCAGTTGTTGCTACTTATAAACCCCTCATAGGACCCTCAGGAGGGTGAATCCTACAAGTAGAGTGTAATTTGTTGAGCAGGTGATAGGGGATTTGGCAGTGAGGAGGAAATTTCCCCTTTTCCCTCCTAAGTTCACTGAAAGATCAACCAACAATTAAGGCAGATTAATAAGAGAGAGAGGTTTATTTACTGTGCACACAGAATCACAAAGCGATTACCTAATATCCCAGTGTTGTCCAGAATTTGTTATACTCTCCTTTTAGAGGGGAGAGAGGTGAGGAAGATAGGTAATTCTGTTTAAGGGCAATAAATTGTTGCTAGGGAGGATGAATGGATGGGGGGACCAATTGATTTGTAAATGATTCTCTTTACAAATTAAATAACCCTGAGAGACAGATATTATATTTAAAATGATTTGGGCAAGGTCTGGTTGCATTCTTGATCTTCTTTCCTGCGATATAGTAAACAGGGAAGGGAAGGGAAGTTGATTGTTCTTTAGATGGGTCCAGGATGGGTCTGTCTGGTTATGAAGATAGAAGGAAAACCCCATCCAAGAGCCTGTTGATCTCTAAGGGTTTTTAGTTCAAAATACTCTTTATGCCAAAGAGTCATATTTAGGGATGAAATTTTCTGAGCTCCTTTGGGGACAAGGACAAGTTTGAGCTTCTTGGGAGGCTTAAACTGCTTTACATAGAATCATCAGAGATACTCTGTCCAGGGCAAGATATGGGGGCAAAAATCAGGAGAAGCAGGAGATCGGAGGTGACAGAGCAATCTACCTTGTTTCTGATACTTTCGCCCAATCAATTATCTGAGGAACACAGAAGTCAGTCTGTACTCTTAAGTGGAAGCTTCCAAAGGGGAGGAGACACCCAGCATGTTGGTTTAGGGTGACCAGATTTTAACATTGGTAAAGCAGGACAACATGGAAGGGGGTGGGTGGGGAGTGGAGTGCGGCAGTGGCAGGGCTGGGACCGGGCAGGGGATGGGGCAGGGCAGGGCCTGACAACAATGCAAACTTTGATAAGCAGTTCTCCATAATCACTTCTCAACAATTATTTGTTATTATTACAGTTAGCATTATAAAATTAACAAAAATAATATAAAACTCATATCCTGGTGAAATAACCACATGGCAGACGAAAACCGTATATTCCATTCCTGTTCTCCCACCCATTCATGCATTCTTTCCAAAAATCGGGACTTTTTTAAAAAGTCGCTGGATGCGGGACAAATTGTTAAAAAGCGGAACTGTCCTGCCAAAAGTGGGACGTCTGGTCACCCTATGTTGGTTACACAGTAGAGAAAGAAGAGCTAGTGATCCCTTAGGGCAGGGCTATGGTCCTGAAAGAGTGGCTAGTGGCTAGAATGGGAATACTCACCTTTTCCTTTACTAATTTTTTAAGGATATGATGTTGCCTATTTCCTCCTCCCTGGGTGTCACATAAAAGATCTTATTTATTTCAATTTTTCATCCACTTATTATAATTAGATACTCTGTTGTCCTGAGCACAGTAATTACATTAAACCATAGAGAGTTTTCTTTGGCTTGATAAAATTGTCATCATATTAAGAGTCATTAGGGTTGGAATGGAAGAAATCTAGAGCCTTTGCTCAGCACTTTGACTTAGTAATTCAGTTGTTTTTAATTTTGCATGCTTAGGTAAATGAAAAAGCACTTTAAACTCACTTTTGGATAATTAGCACAAAGAGAAAATGGCATTTTAACTGTAATGTGGCATGGTTCAAACTGAGCAAATGCGAACAAAAACTAACACTTTCATAGGCATACAAATCCTCTGCCACAAAGAATATTTATTCAAATTAAAATGATAAATCCTGGTAATTATGAGATGATTATTCATCAAACCATTAATCAAACTCACATACATCTTTAAAACAGTCTCACTCTGTCTCCTGGGCTAGAGTGCAGAGGCATCATTATAGCTCACTACGACCTCAAATCCCTGGGCTCAAGCTATCATTCTGCCCCAGCCTCCCAAGTACCTGGGACTACGGGTGTGTGCCACCATGCCAGGCTAACTTTCCATTTTTTTAGTACAGAGAGGATCTTGCTCTTACTCAGGCGGGTCTTAAACTCCTGACTCAAGTGATACTCCTGCTTTTGCCTCCCCAAATGCTAGAATTACAGGTGTGAGCCACCATGCCTGGCGCTCACATACATTTGGTACCATCTTACACATACCTTTGTATTGGAATATTTTAAGAAAATATATTGCTGGGCGCAGTGGCTCATGGCTGTAATCCTAGTACTCTGAGACAGGTGGATTGCCTGAGCTTATAGGTTTGAGACCAGCTTGAGCAAGTGCAAGACCCCATTTCTAAAAAAAAAAATAGTCGGGTGGGCTGTTGCCTCTCCTGCTTAGCAGCTGAGTCATCCTAGGGCCCCCGGTCCGGCCCTCCAACAGTCTGAGGGACAGTGAACTGGCCCCCTGTTTAAAAAGTTTGAGGAGGGGGTGGAGCCAAGATGGTGGACTGCAGCCAGCATTTTGCAGAAGCTCTCGTCCAGAAGGAGGCTTGAGGGACAGAAGTTTAGCAAGTTGGCTGATGGTTTGGAGCAGAGCCAAGAGAAAAGATTGAAAAGTGCACTTCAACGTTCCTGAGGTGAGCTGCGATCCCAAAAATACAACCAAAAGGTACAAAATCCACCACCAAGCGGATGGGAGTCCCCTCTTCCACAAGAAGGGCTCACAGTTTACTCCATGCAAACAAACGAGCAGAGTTCAAACTTCCACTCTATCCGACTGGGACAGATCCCCTAAATACTGGATCTCTTACCCCTGTTGGTGTGCCACAGCACCCTCTGGCCAGGTATAAAACTGTAAAACTGTATAAAACTGTATATATTCCCCACCTGCAACATTGAACCCTGAGGAGTCCCCACTCACCCACTCTGAGGTCTGGAGGTTTGTTACCTATGGAATCCAGATTCTTGGGCATCTCCTTGAGAGAAGTGGAGGGGGAAGGGGCTGGTGCTGTTCTGTGCTGACTGTGGCACAGGCATGAGGAGAGGAGAATCAGCTCAGGGGACGCCAATGCAGCAATAGTGGCACCCTGAGGTGCAGACTGACACCATTCTAGCCCCGTCTCTCTGGGCAAACAGAGGTTCTGGACAGCAGCCACAGGCAAAACGCAGAGAACTTTTGTAAGTAAAGCACCAGCCCTCAGGGTCTAATACTCCTGAGACAAAGGCAGTGGGTGGGCAGAGGCTAGAATTGACACCTGAGTGTAAACTGCTATCTGTCTGCTGCCCAGAGCTAAATGCAACCTCGGACTTGCAGAGAAATCTAGCCGGACAGAAGCCTAATTTAAACATGCAAGGCCCCCCTGCCAAACTCAGATTTCTGGCTGATTTTGCCAGTCGTAAACCACAGGAGCAGTGGCCTACTGGAGTGAATAGGGTCACAGACCTAGGGGATTACAAGTGACTGGGTGCAAGGTGGGGAAGGAGGTATTAACCTTCCCAGACTAACCCATTTGCCGGGTAGGTCCCTTTGCCCTCATGAAGCAGGGTGGGCACGAAACTGCTTGCTAGAGTCGCATGCCTTATGAGCGGCAGAGGAGATCCCTGCCCCAGGCTCCTGCTCTGGGCAGGCCCAGAACTGCTTGCTAGTGCCACAGGCATCCCGTGGGCAGTGGCGGAGGAGTCCTCCATTCCAAGTAGACCCAAAGCAGCTTGCTAGAGACATACACACCCCACGGGGGCCAGGGGAGGAGTTCCCTGCTCCAGGTACCCAAGCTGAGTGGGCCTAGAACTGCTTGCTAGAGCCACTCGTGCCCCGCAGGTGGCAGTAGAAGGATCTACCACTCTGGGCGGGCCCAGAACTGTTTGCTAGAGCCACGTACATCCCATGGGTGGAGGCGGAGGAGTTCTCTGCTCTGGGATCCCTCGCTGAGAGTGCACAGATTGGCTTGTAAGTGCTGCATGCGTCCAATGGGCAATGGTGAAGGAGTCCTCCGCTCCCCCTCAGCTACTCTGACAGGGCTGAACTAGGACTGATCTCGTCACTCATGTACCCTGTACTACCGCTGCCATTCCCCCACACCCTGGCTGCTCAAGGGTGCTGAACTAGGACTGATCTAGCCACTATAGTTCCCCTGTTCCAGCAGTTGCCCCAGAGGGGCCGAACTAGGACTGATCCAGCTGCTGCCGGTCTCCTGCTCCCAGGTTCCCCGGCAGGCTGAACGAGGTCTAATCCAGCCACACACATTCCCTTGCAGCTGCTGCTATTCCACTACACCCCAGTTGCCACACCACCCGAGAACTGGGAGAAGACAACAGACACACTCTGCCTGTCTCTTTGGGCAACCAGAAGAAGCCACCAACTGAATGGTTCTGATAAGGCCTCCAAACAAGGTCAACTCAGCATGGGGCAGAATCAGCAGAAAAATTCTGGCAACTTGAATAACCAGAGTAGATCAACTCCTCCAAGGGAAAATGGGGCAGACACAACTGAAGACCCTATTCAGAAGCAAATGGCTGAGATGTCAGAAATCGAGTTCAGAATGTGGATAGCAAATAAGATTAACAGAATGGAAGAAAGGAAGGAATTAGGAGTTCAAGAAATTATTCAAAAGATATCTCAAGAATTATTCAAAAGATGTCTCAAGAACTCAACGATTTCTTTTTTTTATTTTTTTATTTTTTTTTATTAAATGATAGCTCTATACATTAATGCAAACAGGGGGTACAGTGTAGTGTTTTCATATACATTTTGAAATACTTTCATCAAGCTGGTTCACATAAATTTCATGTCATTTGCATAGTCATTGTGTCAAAACATTTACATTCTATTTCTAGAAAAGTTCACTTGTACCCTTGTTAGACAGAAATATAGGTGATCTTCC
>NW_003852404.1:1157356-1158862 GCF_000181295.1 Otolemur garnettii
ACTGTGAGCGGTCCCTACGCTTATACCAAAAATGGGGGAAAAGAGAAAGAAAGAAAAAAAATATATATGGAGAATCTTTGCTGGCAGGATGCCAGATTCTCCCTGCAACAGTTCCCGCAGAGTGTTGGGCGTCTTGGATCAACTTCAGATGCCAGAAGGCTCCTTGCAGATCATATTGAGCTCTCTGTGCTTCTGGGGGAGGTGTTATGGAGACGCCATTTTGGAGGTTTTGCAGGACATCTGGTTCATGGCTGGCAGCCCACTTCTATCTGTCCTCCAAATTTGGGACACAAGTTCGCACTTCACCAGACTTTCACTCAACTCCTAATTTCCCCTCGAGCAGAAAACCATTGTGGTCCGAAGGAAAAAAGCTGGAGCCACCCCTTTTGTGGTCCGTGTTCAGTTTTTTTCCAAAGTGGGAGGGGCTACAGCCACAGCCAGCGCTGCTGCTGTCGCATCCATCGCGGCGGGATGTTCAAAAGATTTTTCGGTGTTTGTAGGAAGGGAACTGATTCCGTGCACTCAACTCCTGGTTTCCCCTCAAACAAATTTATGTGATCCGAGGGAAAAGAGCTAGAGTGCTCCTTTTGCGCTTGGAATTTAGTTTGATTCTGATGGGGGAGGGGTTATAACTGCTGCCGCTGGAGCAGAATGTTCAAAAGACTTTTCAGTGTTTGCAAGACAGGAACCGATTCACCCTGCCGGTCACCGCAGTCAGTCCAGCTCCAGACAGACTTCCAAAATTAAGGAATGGATTGGTGCCCAAGCAGAGTCCCTTCCCCTTGAGTTTCTGTCCGAATATCTGGATCCCTAACACCCCAAACTGGGTCAAATGTCTCCCGTTTCTGGCCACCAAATTCTGCCCAGGGAATCCACATCTCGCCACACTCTCCACGAGACATTCAAACTCCCCACGAATTGGGCACAGGAGCCTTTCTTGGGGGAGGGATCAGTTTCTGTCTCTCAGAAAGCAAGTCTCGCAACCTAAGCCGCGGACCTGGCACCGCAGGTGGCAGATGGCGCCATTTCAGCTGCTGCCCTGAGTTTTTTCTGGCTGACACCACAGTTCTGAGCTACACTTCCAAACCAGCCATTCAGCTCTTTGCTGCTCGCCCTGCGCTGCTTATCCCCGCAAGAAATCCACACAGAAGAGATCCCACAGGCCCACTCTCACCTGAAACCACCAGGAGCGTTGACTCAGGGATGCATCTCCTCCGCCATCTTGCTCCACCTCCCCAACTCAATGATTTCAAAGATAAAATGATCAAAGATTTTGAAACACTGAGACAAGAGGTTTCAGCCCTCAAGGATCTGAAAGACATGGTGGAATCCCTGCATAACAGAGTGGAACAGGCAGAAGAAAGGATCTATGATTTTGAAGACAAAGCTTTTGAAGAACCCCAGGAGCACAAAGATCAAAAGAAATGGAGAGCAAAAACAGATCTCACTCTCAGAGAACTCTTGGATAATTTGAAGAAAACTAATATTCACCTTATAGGAATCCCT
>NW_003852404.1:1162976-1182707 GCF_000181295.1 Otolemur garnettii
CAAGAATGGAAGAAAAAGTATCCAATGTACACACCCCTATTATGAAACTAATTTATACCTTTTATATGAAAGCTATAACCTAATAACAGCCTAAGAATACGGGGAGGGAGGAGGGAGAGGGGAGGGGGAATGGTTGGAGGGAGAGGGATTGGAGGGATCACTTCTGAGGTTTATCTTACAAGGGTACAAGTGAATCTTTCAAAGAATAGAATGTGACCGTTTTAAAACAATAACTAAGAAAATGACATGAAGGTTATGTTAACCAGTTTGATGGAAATGTTTCAGATTGTGTGTGAAAACCCCACACGTACCCCAGAAGTGCATTAATGTACATAGTTACCATTCAGTAAAAAAAAAAAAATAGTCGGGCATTGTGGCAGACACCTGTAGTCCCAGCTACTTGGAAGGCTGAGGCAAGAGAATTGCTTGAGTCCAAGAGTTTGAGGTTGCTGTGAGCTATGACATGGGTGGCAAAGTGAGACTCTGTCTCAAAAAAAAGGGGGGGGAATATATTATTTGAATTTTTAAATATTACTTCATTGTAACTACTGATCAGCAAAAATGGAAATATATATCTTAGCTAGTTTTATTTAGTCAATTATTGTAATGAAAGGTGTTAGTATCCAAGAATGCAATTATAAATAATACAATATACCTGCTTCCATTTTGTACTCCTTGATAAACATCCAATGTAAAGAAAATATAAATTGGATCTAGAATGGATTTAAAAACACTGATAAAAGTACAAGTTTGTCAGGAACAAATGAAAGACAAAAACCCCTTTCTCCATTTTCTTTATTTTGTAAAATTCATACATGAGTGACTTTTCGGAGGGTATCTCATGCTTTTACCAGCCGTTATTCAGACATTTTCCATCTGAGATAGGAAGGTGTAAACAAAACCAAAATAGAGATAATGAAGATTTTAAAAGCTGGAGGTGTTCTAAACAGCAGAAAATGATGCCTAAGTCTAATATGTTTGGCAGAATTCGCAGATTGAGTATGAGACACTAAGCTTTGCTCATGTTCAGCTTCATTAATGAAATTAGTTCTGACATGGACTGGGCAAGCACCTTTCAAAAAAGATTCCTTTTTCAGCAGCTTAGAAGCATTCATTTGCATCCCTCAGATTATCTATATTCTCTTTCCCCTTAGCAATTTCCAGCTCACTTTAGCAAGTCATTTCATCCTTTGGTAGAAGTGCATTTCCAGATATATTGGGCACTTTTAATCACTATTGGCTCAGAGGCCTTCTTTGAAGATCATAGTCAGTGAAAACATTTTTCTGTGGATGACAACAATGCAGAGAATGATGAGAACAATGCAGAGCTAGTGAAATAAGCAGTTCATTTCCAACTAGGTTGGTTAATCCACACATTTGCAGATGGATGGGTCATCAAGATTAAAGGAGCATCCTGAAAATGTAAAAAAATGAAAATTTAATTAACTTCATTCTCCTGTTGATGGACACTTAGATTGTTTGCAGTTTTTCATTATTACTAATAATGTTGCAATGATACTTGTGTATATGTTTCCCTGAGCCTATGTACAAGATTTTCTCTAGAATGTATTTCCATAAGTAGAATTGCTGGGTCAAAGAGCATATGCATCTTCAACTTTACTAGATAGTATCACATTGCTTTCCAATGTGCCCATACTAATTAACACTTCCATCAGCAGGGCATAAGAGTTTCTGTTACTCTATCCAGGGCTGTCCAACTTAAAGCCCATAGGTCATATGCTGATTTTGTGAGGACTGTTTTTGCTTATCTGTGGCATTGGATATCACAAAAAGTATGCATGGATCTTTTTTTCTTTTTTGCTAATCAGCTTTTGTTAGTGTTTGTGTATTTAATGTGTGGCTCAAGACAACTCTTATTCTTCCAGTGTGCATCAGAAGAAGGAAAAGTTTGCACACCTCTGCTTATACTCTTGTCAAAATTTGGTTTTCTCTGAACTTTTAGCTTTTGTCCATCCAATAAAGCTAAAATTGCATTTCATTAATGTTTTGATTTATATTTCTCTGATGAACAGTCATATTAAGCCTCTCTTTATATATTTGTTGGGTTTTCAAGCTTCTTTTTTATTAGCCAACAATTATGTTCTGTTGGCTTGATTTTTTTCCCCTGTTGATTTATAGGAGTTTCTTAAATAATATCCTCTGTAAGTTTTATGTGTTGCAAATGGCATCTCCCAGCCTGTAGATTTATTTTTCATGTTACTTTTTGGTGCATTTTATAGTCCAAAAGTATGCATTTTATTATAGTTAAATTTACTGATCTTTTCCTTTAGAGATTTTGCATTTTTTATTTTAAGAAATCCTTCTCTGTATCATGATCGTGAATATATTTTTCTAAATTTGCTTCAAAAATTTGGAAAGCTTTGTTTTTCACGACTGGAATTTTTTTTATTTATCACACGTGTTGGTTTTCTATTGCTGTGTAACAAATTAACACAACTTATTATCTTATGATGGTACAAATGTCATCATTTTACTTTTCTGCAAGTTAGGAGTCTGGCACAACATAGCTGAGCTCTCTGCTGTTTTGCTCACAACATTGAAATTAAGTTGTTTGTTGTCTGTCCATGTGCCCATCTGGAACTGGAAGTCTTCTCCCAAGCTAACATGGTTGTGGAAGAATTTAGTTCCTTTAGTTGCAGGACTAAAGGCCCCATTTCCTTGCCAGCTGTTAGTCAGAGGCTGCTCTCAACTTCTAGAGGCCATCTACATTTCCTACCATGTGTCTCCCTCTATCTTCAAAGCCAGCGATAAAGAACCTGCCTTTTGTCAAATCCCTTCCATACTTCAAATCTCTTTGACTGTGAATCTCTTCTCTAGGAAAAATCCCAGCCCTTCTAAGGGCTAACCAGATTTGATAAACCCTTCTTCCCAAGGATAATCTCCCTGTCATAAGGCCAATTGATTTTGGATCTTAATCACATCTGCAAAACCTCACAGCTTTACCTAGATTAGTGTTTGACTCAATAACTGGGAGAAGGTGTATGTATACCATGGACCTGGAATCTTGGGGCCCATCTTAGAATTCTGCCTACCACAGACCAAAACTCCAAGATGGCAGAACAGAGACATCTCCCCATCAGCCATTCTAGATAAGGCTAGGGAGAGATGTCTCCAGCTGCCTCCATCTGGATTATCCCAGCCAGAAACAACACTGTGATGGCACAGTGAGATAGTATGGGGCACCAGGTGACAAAAATGATAAGAAACACCATTTCAACATCAAAGCACATAGATGAGGAAGATTAAGGAGAAGGAGAAAGTGAGAGAAGTAAGTATGAAAGGAAGTAAAGAAGAAGAAACCACACATGAAGAAGAACCAACAAAAAATTCTAGCAACATGAAAATCAAAGCAGATCAACTCCACCCCCCCTTAAGGAATTATTATGAAGCTACCATAGATGATGTCACCCATAAAGATATCATGAAAATTACAGAAATGGAATTTAGAGTATGGATGACAAAAATGATGAAGAGAATTGAAGGGAGAGTGAAAAACCACCAAAAGGAAATCCAAAAATTGACTCAAGAAATGAAGGAAAGACATGATGAAATTAGAAAGGATATAACATAGCTTAAAAAATTGAAGGAGTTGAAGGGTTTCAAAATGCAGTAGAAAGTTTTGATAACAGATTAAACCATGAAGAAGAAAGAATCTCAGAGCTTGAAGACAAGGCTCTCAAACTAAGTCAGTCATTTAAAGAAGCAGAAAAGAAGAGAATAAAGCAAAGAAATCTCTTTGAGAATTGTGGGACTACATGAAGTGTATAAACATATGGCTTATAGGTATCCTTGAAGGAGAAGAAGAGAGACCCAAAGGCTTGGAAGCCCTACTGAAGTATATCATAACTGAAAATTTCTCAAACATCACCAAATACTCTGAAACACTCCTTTAAGACCGATATTGAAACCTGATTCATCTCAATTCAAACAGAGCATCTCCTAGACATGTTGTAATTAACCCGGCTAAGGTTGAAACGAAAGAAAATTCTGCATTCAGCCAGGTGTAAACAGCAGGTTATCTACAAGGGGAAAACCATTAGGGTGACAGTGAGCTTTAGAGTGAAAACTTTACAACCAAGTGGTCACTTGTCTTCAGTCTTCTCAAACTAGACTCCTTATAGCTCAGGATTCTGTATCCTGCTAAACTAGCAGTTCTCAACCTGTGGGTCACAACCCTTTTGTAACAATGAAAATACATCCTGCATATCAGTTATTTACATTATGATTCATAACAGTAGCAAAATTACAGTTATGAAGTAGCAATGAAAGTAATTTTATGGTTGGGGGTCACCACAACATGAGGAACTGTATTAAAAGGTCATGGCATTAGAGGCATTAAGAAGGTTGAGAACCACTGTGCTAAACTAAATTTCATATTTAATAGAGAAATCAAATCTTTGACTGACAAGCAAACATTGAGAAATTTGCCATTACAAGACCAGCTTTGCAGTAAGTACTCAGACCTATACTATACTCAGACTATCACGATGGACCACCAGCAAAGTAAAGAAACTAGGAAACTAAAGGACAAAGCTTAGCTTCTATAATGGCCCAAGGGATAAAACTAGTCATTAGACCACAAAACAAGATGAACCATACTTATCAATCCTCTCAATAAATGTGTTGATTTCTTTCTATCTCTTTTTTTTTATGGTTGGGAATTCATTGAGGGTACACAAAACCAGGTTACATTGATTGCTTTTGTTAGATAAGGACCCTCTTATATTTGTGTCCTGCCCCCAAAAGGTGTATCACAACCCTTGACTCCTCACCTCCTCCCTCCTTCCCTTCTCAGCTGTCCCTACCCCCACTGTGTATTAGAACTTTAATTGTCCTCATATTAGAATTGAGTACATAGGATTCTTATTTCTCCATTCTTGTGATGCTTTACTAAGAACAATATGTTCCACATCCATTCAGGTTAATACAACCTCTCAATAAATGCGAATGGCTTGAATTCCACATTGAAGAGGAACAGGCTCACTGACTGGATAAAAAAGGCACAAGCCAACTATATGCTGTCTAACACATCTAACCTCCAAGGACAAAACAAGACTCAGGGTGAAGGGTTGGAAAACAATATTTTAGGAAAATGGAAATCAGAATAAAAAAGGAGTTGCAATCCTATTTGTAGATACAGTTGGCTTCAAAACAACAAAAGATAGACAAAGATGGACACTATAAATACTGGTCAAGGGAACAATACAACAAGAAGACATTTAAATCCTAAATATTTATGCAGGCAACTTAAATGCTCCCAGATTTATAAAATGAACTGTAACTGGTCAGATAATGTATATCCTACAACACCTTAATAGCTGGGGAATTCAATGCTCCACTGACAGAACTGGATAGATCTTCCAGCAGAAACTAAACAAAGAAACAATGGACTTAAAAGCAACTCTAGAACAAATGGGCTAAGCTGACATATATGAAACATACCACCACCCCAATAATACTGAGTATACAGTCTTCTTGTCAGTTCGTGGATCATCCTACAAAACTGATCATATCTTAGGACACAAGTCAAACCTCAACAAATTTAAAACAATAGCATTTATACCTCATATCTTTTTGGACCACAAGGGAGTAAAGGTAGAATTCAATGCCAACAAAAACCTTCATCCCCATGCAAACTCATGGAAACTAAATATCCTTATGCTGAATGACAGCTGAGTCAAGGAGGAGATAAAGAAGGAAATCATTAGATTCCTTGAACAAAAAGACAATGAAGCCACAAGCTATCAAAACCTATGGAATACTGCAAAAACTGTCCTAAGAGGGAAATTTAATGCGTTAAATACCTACATCCAAAAAACAGAAAAAGTGCAAATCAGCAACCTAATGAATCATCTCAAGAAACTGGAAAAGGAGGAAAAATCCAATCCCAACCTGGTAGAAGATAAGAAATAACAAAACTTAGATTAGAATTTAATGAAATTGAGAACAAAGAAACCATTTGGCATATTAACAAAACAAAAAGTTGGATTTTTGAAAAGATAGATAAAATTTATAAACTTTTGGCTAGATTAGCTAGAAACAGAAAAGTAAGACATCTAAGAATATCAATCAGAAACAAAAAGGGGAAATAATAACAGATACCACAGAGATACAAAAGATAATCGCTGATTACTATAAAAACTCTATCCCCAGAAATATGAAAATGTGGAAGAAATGGACCAATACCTGGAATCACTCTGCCTCCTTAGACTTAATCAGGAAAAAATAGAACTCCTGAACAGATCAGTATTTGCATTAAAATTGTAACAACAATAAAAAAACTTCGAACAAAGGAAACTCCTGAACCAGACAGTTTCACGCCAGAATTCTACCAAAATCAAAGAAGAGCTTATACCTGTATTTGTAGAACGTATTCTAAAACATTGAGAAGGAAGGAATGCTTCCCATCTCCTTCTATGAAGCAAACATCACTGTGATACCAAAACCAGGAAAAGACCTGGCAAAAAAAGAGAAGAACTACAGACCAATTTCATGAATGAATGCTGATACAAAAATACTCAATAAAATCCTAACAAATAATACAGCTACATATTAAAAGGTGGGCTTTATCCTAGGGATACAAGGGTGATTCAACATATGCAAATCCACAAATGTAATTCACTATATAAATAGAAGGAAAAAGAAAGACCATATGGTCCTCTGAATAGATATAGAAAAAGCATTCAACAAAATTCAGCATCCTTTTCTGATAAGAACACTTAAAAAATAGGCATAGGCATAGATGTGACATTTATTAAACTCATAGAAGCCATCTATGGCAAACACACAGCCAATATTATACTGAAGGTAGTAAAACTGAAATCATTTCCACTTAGAACTGGAACCAGGCAAGAATGTCCACTATCATCATTAATATTTAGCATAGTGCTGGAAGTCCTAGCCAATGCAATCAGGCAGGAAAAGGATCTCTAAATGGGGATATAGCAGGTCAAACTCTCACTCTTTGCTGATGATATGATCTTATACTTAGAAAACCCCAGGGCCTGAACCATGAGACTCCTGGAAGTGATTAAGAAATACAGTAACATCTCAGGATATAAAATCAACATCCACAAATCAGTAGCCTTCATACTATGCCAATAACAGTCACTCTGAGAACCAACTCAAAGACAAAATTCCCTTCACCTTAGCTTTGAAGAAAATGAAATTCCAAGGAATATACCTAACAAAAGATGTGAAGGACCTCAATACAGAGAACTATGAAACCCTGAGAAAATAAATAGCAGAAGATGTTAACAAATGTAAGAACATTCCATGCTGGGAAGAACCAACATTGTTAAAGTGTCCATACTATCCAAAGTGATCTATAGATTTAATGCAATCTCCATTAAATCACCAATTTCATACTTTGAAGAACTGGAAAAACTAGTTCTTCATTTCGTATGGAACCAGAACAAACCCAAAACAGCCAATGCAATTCTAAGAAGTGAAAACAAATCTGGAGGTATCATGTTACCAGACTTCAGGTCATACTACAAGTTTAGAGTGAGCAAAACAGCATGGTATTGGCATAAAAATAGAAACATACATCTATGGAACAGAACAGAGAATCTAGAGATGAAACCAGTTTCATATCGTCATCTAATCTTTAATACACCAAACAAAAGTGTACAGTGGGGAAAAGAATCCCTATTCAATAAATGGTGCTGGGAGAACTGTTAGCCACCTGTAAAAGGCTAAAACTGGACCTGCACCTCTCACCACTTACAAAAATTGACTCATGCTGGATAAAATACTTAAATCTAAGACAATACTATAAAAACTCTAGAGAAAGGTGTGGAGAAAAATTCTTAATGATATTGTCCTTGAGAAAGATTTTATGAAGAAGACATTATTAGCAACTGCAGCAACAACAAAAATAGATAAATGGAATATGATCAAGCTTAAAAGCTTTTGCACAGCTGAGGATGTAATAAACAAAGCAAATAGACAACCTTCAGAATGGGAAAAGATAGTCACATGTTATGAATCTGACAAAGGACTAATAACTAGAATATACAAAGAACTCAAGCAAATCAACAAGAGCAAACAACCCACTTAATCACTGGGCAAGAGACATGAACAGAACCTTCTTCATGTCCAAAAACACATGAAAAAATACTCATCATCCCTAGTCATCAGAAAAATGCAAATAAAACCACCTTGAGATATCACCTAACCGCAGTGAGAATTGCTTATATCACAAAGTCCCAAAGCTACAGATGCTGGTGTGGGTGCAGAGGGAAAAAGGAATACTCATACTTTGTCAGTGGGATTGAAAAATAGTGCAGCATTTTTGGAAAGAAGTATAGAGAATCCTCAAAGAGCTGAAAGTAGACATTCCTTTGATCCTGCAATGTTGTTACTAGGTATCTACCTAGGGAAAAAAAATCATTTTACCATAAGGACATTTGCACTAAAATGTTTATTGCTGTTCAATTCACACTCTTTATGTAGTCACCATTGATAGAATTATTGCCCTGTTGTTGAGCCCAAATTCCAGCTGCCCTCTGCTCCTGGAGGTCAGGCTGGTGGCTCACAGTCCCAGCATCACATAGCTGGTCTTTCTGGTATGGCCAGCCCCACCCCCTCAGCCATCTGTTAGCTTAAAGAATCAGGTGTGGTCTGAGGGGCCCAACATGAATAACAGACACCTTTATCATCTGGGAAATTTCAAAGATTTAGAGGTTGCCTCCCAGGAACTGGGGACAAAGATCAGTGAAATGCTCTTCCTCTCTCTTCCTTTTGTTCCTCCCTCCCTCCCTCCCTTCCTTCCCTCTCTCTTTCTTCTTTTTCTTTCTTCTCTCTTTCTTTCTAATAACTGCAATACCATTATTACACCTAAATATTTAAAAGAATTCCTACTTTCATCAGATATCCAATAAAAGTTCTAATTTTTCCCATTGTCTCATTAAAAAGAAAAAAATTAGTTGTTTTCTACAAATCACTATCCTAACAAGTTTCACACATTATACTCGGTTGATATGTATTTTAAGTTTCTTTTAGCTTATAGGTTCCTTTTCCCTTTTTTCCCTCTTGTAATTTATTTGTGGAAGAAAATGAGTCATTTGTTCTATAGAGTCTACCACATTCTGGATTTTGCATAAATTATGTAACAATTCACCCAGATACTGTTTATGCTTAACATATTTGTCTCCCAGAGCAGACAGTTCAAACAAAACTTCTGGTACAAATTTCTCGGGCACAGTTCTAAAGACCCTTGTGAAGCATTTAATGAACAACTTGGTAGTGTGGAAACTCTGTAGTATCTGTTATAGTCTGTCTTCGATCCATCCTCTGAACTTAACTGCGTGTTACCTTGAGTTAATGTACACCCCAAGGCTTGGAGTGCCTCAGAACTTCAAGGCCTATTTCAACACAAGAGGCACTCCAGAGGGGCCTGTTAATGCAGCACTGCCTAAAAAAAATTCTAAGAATAAAACAAACTGATATGTCTACCTATGACTTGAAGCCCCCCATAACCTCAGCCCATAAAAAAAGATGAAGATTTGACCAATAAGGGATTTGGAGCTCTAGGGTTCACCTCTATGAACTCTGAAAAAACAAAACTGGAATTCTAGCTGGATTAGAAATCCAGTTTCAAGTCTTAGATGACCTTCAAGTCAGGATGTCACAGATTTACAGAATGCAACTGTAAAAAGCTCAACTAAATAAAACAGGCTGTCTCAAAAACAGACATGTCTTTTTAAAAAGGTCTTTGAGAAATGCTCTGAGTGCTGAAATGGATGTGAGTTATCTAGTTCTCCCCCACCATAAAAGCACTAAAATTATGTCTTCCTATAATGTGACATGCCAAGAACAGTCCCATTCTATTCAATGTAGTTAATGGCAATGGTGAAAACCAAGCCCCAAATAAGTGCTTTTAAAAATCCTTTCACAATCGTCTTGCAATTGCTGAATCTATAAAAGTCTTTCCTCTAAAAGAGCTTTATTATCATGTTCAGAGGACAAATTGGCCCCCATAAGGAGCATAATGTATTTTCAGAGAGACATGGCTCGGTTTCCCAGTTATGGCTTTAGTTTGAGATTTTGTCATGTCAAACACATAGTCTGAGCATGGGATGGATACTGTAACCATTCTGTGGATCTTTCTGTGGCCTGCAAAAGTCCTTGGCCTGTGGGACTTTATGAGGTACTCTGACCAAATGCTGAGGTGTTTGGTAGGTTTAAAAAATAGGTGTATGCAGTGGCGATTGCAGCAACAACAAAAATAAACAAATGGAACTTAATTAAACTGAATAGCTTCTGTACAGCTAAGGAGACCACAACCAAAGCAAATTGACAACTTTCAGAATGGGAAAAGATATTGGCATATTATGAATCAGACAAAAGCTTGATAACTAGGATCTATAGAGAACTTTAGTTAATCAACAACAAAAAAAGGCTCAGTGCCTGTGGCTCAAGCAGCTAAGGTGCCAGCCACGTACACCTAAGGTGGTGGGTTCAAATCCCCAGCCCGGGCCCGCCAAACAACAATGATGGCTGCAACCAAAAAATGGCCGGGCGTTGTGGTGGGTGCCTGTAGTCCCAGCTACTTGGGAGGCTGAGGCAGGAGACTCGCTTGAGTCTAGGAGTTGGAGGTTGCTGTGAGCTGTGATGCCATGGCACTCTACCCAGGGGGATAGCTTGAGGCTCCGTCTAAAAAAAAAAAAAAAAAAAAAAAAACAACAAAAAAAGAGCCAACAATCCTTTATCTTACCGGGCAAGAGACATGAATATAGAGCCTTCTCTACAGAAGACAGATGAATGGCTAACAAACATGAAAAAATGCTCATGATCCCCAATCATCAGAGAAATGCAAATCAAAACCACCCTGAGATATCACCTAACCCCAGTGAAAATGGCCCACATCACAAAGTCTCAAAGCTGCAGATGCTGGCATGGATGTGGAGAGAAGGGAACACTTTCATACTGCTGGTGGGACTGCAAACTAATACAACCTTTTTGGAAGGAAGTATGAAGAACCCTCAAAGAACTCAAGCTAGATCTCCTATTTGATCCTGCAATCCCATTACTGGGCATCTACCCAGAAGAAAAAAAAAATCCTTTTATTTTAAGAACATTTGTATGAGACTTTATTGCACCCAATTTTGGGGTCAAAGAATTTTCATTCAAACATGCAGACAAGCTTTCTTGCAGTCCACTCCAAACCGGGTCTTGTTTCCTTCCAGATCACAGCCTTCCAGGTTCATCTTCACCACCAGAAAAAGCCCCTCTTTGATTTCATCATTCCATTGGAATTTCTTCTGGGCCCCGCTCCCTTTTTCTTCTCCCCTTCTAGGTCAAACCTCTTCTCTATGTTCCTTGTCTTCCTCTTCTAACATCTTTGTAAGCTTTGCCTGCACCTATGCCTGGCATTCATCCTGGTGTGTGGCCATCTGCTCTGGCATTACCGTGCCAATGGTTTCTGTTAGTTTCTGAAGAGGCTCCTTTAGATTCCCTCCCCGCAGCCCCAGCTCATAGAGGTAAAGGCTTTGACTGAGTCTGACCAGGGTGTCCTTGCTGTAGGGCAAGCATGAAGAGAGAGGACCATGCACTTCACAGCAGATCTGGCTGCTTAGCTTCCAATTTTGCACCTTCATGATGCCATTAGCGACCTGGGTGAAAGACTTCTCTTTGCTTTCTCTCTAGCAGCTCTGGCAGCCTGAACCAGCTCATTAATGACCTTCTCCAGGGGCACTGGCAGGCCTTTGGAAAGAGAAGAGAACTCTAAATTCCCAGCCCAAGCCCATCCTAAGGAATTCTTTTATCATCCATATGACAGAAGGCCTTCCCTTCTGGAGACTCACTGAGCAACCACTTCAAGTCCAAATCAGTCAGAGAGACCATGGCAGTGGCCACCTGAAGCAAATTATTGCCAAAAGCAGGGCAGAATATTGAAAGCAAGGGATGGGAGTTGCTTCCACTTCCCATAAGCTTACGTAGAATGTCCCTGTTTTTCTTAGACCTATTTATTTATGAAATTTCTCAAATATATCTTAATTGCTTAAAGCTCCAGGAGTATTTCTTTTTCTTCTTCTCTTTCCCAGTGCTGGAACTGTGAAACCATACTTGGAAAACCTTAGCTTTGTTATTTCTTCTTTTTGTTGCAAGTGTCATTCTTTTTTCTTTATCTTCTCACTACCTTCCTTCAACCTCTCTTTCGGGTGCTTCTTCTTTTTTTAAATGAAGCCATCATCAGATTCCATTTATTGTAACTGTAGCCTTCTCAAGTTAACGTCAAATCCTCCATACCTCATGGTCAGGGAAGCAGGAGCAAGCGCATACATTTCAAGTACAAATCAATTAAGGAAGCAAATTCCTCATACTCATTGCCTATAGTGATCAAGTCCTATATACGGTCTTTTCTATGATTCTTTTCGTCCTTGTCTCCAGGTTGACAGTCTCTTACTTTTTCCTGTGCATTCTTCACCAGCTCTGGGTAGAAGAACCCTGGGAAGCTTTTGCTGTCTGGGTCAAAAAGGGCAAGTGTAGTCTGAACTGTTGCTGCAGCTGACCTATAGTCACAATGCTGTTCTGCTCACCCAACCTCCTCTTGCCTGGATATTTCAAAAATATATCAGATTCAAAGTGTCTGAGAGTAACAGACACTTACAGAGGTAAACTGTAATCCATAAAATCTTGACTGATTACAAATAAGCCTTGGCAGTTGTTAGTTACTGTCTAGCTTCTTTGTCACAAGTGCTATAGCATGGTGGGCTGCAAATGTCCCTTGCCTGGCTGGATAGGCCGAGGTGTGTAGGCTGCAACTCTAGTTGGCAATTGGGGCCTGAAGCAAGTCTACCAACAGTGGCCCATGCAATTCTGTGGTCCATGTCCACTGATCAAAAAGTTCCTGTGATAGTCAGGAAAGAGAGGGAAAATCCTAACTCAAGTTCTGGGAAACATAGCAGGGGACAGTGGAGTGGCTTATAGTTAATGCTCTGGCAGAATGTGGAGAGCTGGCTTTTTGAAAACCAGTCACTGGGTGGCACCTGTGGCTCAAAAGGGCAGGGCACTGGCCCCACATGCCGGAGGTGGTGGGTTCAAACCCAGCCCCAGCCAAAAAAAAAAAAACAAAAACAAAAAAGAAAACCAGTCACTAAAAAAGTACATTCACTCATTCACTTAAAACTCAACAATAAGAATACAAATAATCCAATTAAAAAAATGGGAAAAAGCTCTGAACAGACACATCACTAAAAGAGATATATAGATGGCAAATACGTATGTGAAAAGATGCTCCACATCGTGTGTCATTAGGGAATTGCAAATTAAAACAATGAGACACCACTGCACACCTATTAGAATGTCAAAAAGCCAACATGTAGGCAACATCAAATGCTGGCAAGGATTTGGAGCATTCCAATCCTCACTTATTGCTTGTGAAAATGAAAAATGCTACAGCCACTTTAGAAGACAGTTTGGAAGCTGTTTACAAAACAAACCGTATTCTTCCAAGCAATCATGCTCCTACCATGTTTCCCCCCAAATAAGACACTGTCTTATATTTGTTTTTTCTCAAGAAGACACACTAGGGCTTATCTTTAGGGGATGTCTTACTTTCTGCGCCGAAATGCATGAAAACATCACTAGGTGTTATTATCAGGATAGGGCGTATATTTAGCAAATGCGTAGAAATACTGCTAGGGCTTATTTTTTGGGTAGGTCTTATTTTCGGGAAACACGGTAGTCATTTACCCAGATGAGTTGAAATGTACATACAAAAATCTGGCAGCTTTCATCATAATTGCCCAAATCCAGAGACAACCAAGATGATCTTCAGTGAGTGAATGGATAAATAAACTGTGGTACATACAGACAATAGAATATCATTCAGTACTAAAAAGAAATGAGCTATTAAGCCATGAAAAGACCTGGAGGAACCTTAAATGCTGAGTGAAGTAAGCCAATCTGAAAAGGCTACATACTGTATGATTCCAGCTATATGATATTCTGGAAAAGGCAGAACTTTGGAGACAGTGAAAAGATCAGTTGTTGCAAAGAGTTAGGAGGAGGGAGGGATGAATCAGTGGAGCAAATATTTGGACATGCATTTGTCCAAACCTTTTGAATGTACAACACCAAAAATGAACCCTAATGTAGAGAATGGACTTTGGGTGATAATAATGTGTCAATGTATGCCCACCAATTGTCACAAATATACTACTGAGGGGCAAGATGGTGATAGTGGAGGAAAAGGGACATTTGGAAACTTTCTAATCAGTTTTTTTCTATAAACCTAAAACTACTCAATAAAAGATAGGCTTTAATTTTAATTTTTAAAAAAAGCACTCAAAACAGCAGAACAGACCTGCAAAATGGCATTTGGCAGAGAAGAGTGGGTCTGGAGTACGGTGGAGTGCAATCATTGAGCCCAGAGCCCAGAGGACAGAAGAAGGGACCAGGCTTCTTGGGGCTGGGGCCAAGCAGAGCCTGCAAAGGCAAAGGAATAGCCTGGGTGCATCATATATTGATGGCCTTAAGGGAGAGTGAGTGGGGTCCACCAGTGTGGGGTGGCACAGAGCAGCTAGTGCTGGTGATTAGATGCCCAGGGAGAGGGAAAAAGCCCTACCCTCTTTCTAATAGATGTGTTGCCTTCACTGATCTCCTGGAACATTCATAGTTATTTTTAAGCCTTTTTCTGTCTCATAACACTGACTTCACCTGTATTAAGTTCATTTATGTGTCTATCTTGTTAGATTTTTTTTTTCTTAGCAAGAGATTTCTTTGTGTTCCAGAATTTTTGTTTGCATGTTTATTTGGAGTGTCTTTTCTTTTCTTTCTGTTTTCCTTTTTGTTTGTTTTCACTTACATTCTTTCTCTACTGAGCTGCTTGACAGTCATCTCAACTACAATACCTCTTTAGCAGCAGGAAATTGAATACAAGTGGCACGCATGCCTTCTATTTCCTGAGTTTGTTACTCCATCCAGATTTGAAGAACCATTGTCTGGGAAAAGTGAAACCATCATTTTTATATTGAAACTACGGCATCTCTCAGAATGTGATTCTGCACCAGCTCAGACTTTTCTCTACCAGAGTCCCAGCCACGCTCTCTTTCCTGGCAGAGGTTCTGGCTTTTATGTGCACAGACTACATTTACATTTTTGTGAATTTGACCCCAGCAGAGGAAACAGCCCTCTTCCTATCACTACATACTTCTGTATAATCTAAAATATTTGCTCCATTTCTTTTGGGAGACAGAGAAAACCTCTCTGCAGTGAAAGAGAAGAATGAGGCAGAAATGCAGAGAGAAGTAAAACTTAGAGATGGGGAGAGAAGAATTTATGAATTCCCCATCTTCCTCAAGCCCTTTTTTCTGCCCTTCTTGAAGTTTGATTGCCTAATCCTTCCTTAGCTTTCAGGGGACACCTCAGTATCCTTTTAATACCCCTCCTGTACATTTTTTGCTTACGCTAGCATGAATGGTTCCCAATATTTGCAATCAAATGAAGTATGGTGAATCTACATCTCTGGGACATCCCTTGGTACAGCGTGCTGTGGTTTCTATACCAGGCATTACCACATGCCACGTTTTGGGAGTTGCTACCCCCATAACCCCCGTGTTGGAGTAGCAGTCTTTGCTATCCCTGTCCAGTGAGAGAGTTTGGACACCGCTCGCAACAAGCAAACTTTGACAGGAAAATGAGGTTTGGTTAGGAAAACAGGGCCACTATTTTAGGAAACAAAAGGCTTGGGGGATCCCACAAACATGTAGAAGCTGGGGAGTGAAAGTCTGAAGGCTGCAGTTGGAAGGCTGGAGAAACAGTCACTGATACTTTCAGCATAAGGCTCTGGCCTCAGGCAGGTGGTTCTTAGAAATTCTCCAGGAAATTATTATGATTCTCAACTACCCAGAAATGATCCAACCAAGGTTTCACTCTCCAGCAGTAAAGTGAAAACTTGAGTTTGGGAGGCTCTGGCATTTGACAACTCTGACTGCTGAGTGAGAAATCATGGACAATTTCAAGAGCCTGGAGCTTGCAGAGATCTCTGAGAAAATGAAGTTTGTGAAAGAGATGTTACAAGTGGGTAGTAACCACACAAAAATGACGAGTAACAGTTGAACCCAAGGACCTTTGTAGAGAAGAAAATAGTCATATATTCAGAGCCAGAGGACTTCTCTCCAAGTGAAAATGGCTGAACCAAATGATCTCTGAGGTTCTTTTTAGTTTTAAGACATGGAGAATGTTTCACATGATCCTGAATAATACCCCGGTAGCCTCTTCAATAGCAAAGAAAAAGTGAAAGATTTTGGAGCTGGGCCATCTTAGTAAAGTGACAAGAACCCCTTGCACACTGGCCTGTGATTGGGAAGGTAATCTCCAGGGTTTTAGTATAGTTTTTTTTTCTCATCATTTCAGCTTTTCTGAGCAAACTTGCCATCCCTCTGATCCTTGACCATCTCCCATTGGTTCTGTCTTCTGGTTTTTGTTCTAGGACCTGCATTGAAGGAGTCCTCTCCTGCTCCACCTTACCTATTCAGTGCTGGGTCATGAATGTGATCGTTATCCCCCTCTCCCACCCCAGCTTGGCTGGAGAGGACAGAGACATTTTGCCACCTCCGTCTCCTTGGCCAGTCACTATATGTGAAAAGACCTGGGAATAAGGACCCTTATCTTCCTCCCACTTAAAAAATTATCCCGCCTTTTTCAAACCTCTTATTCAGCTAGCCTGTTTTGCTCTCCCCTCTTCCCTGAGTATGTAAAATCTTTCTTATACATTAAGCTTGGAAGAACTTGTCTTAGCCACATGACTTTCAAAGTGTGTTAGTTATGCATTGCTCTCATACTCTGAGCTTTTACTACTGATGTCATTTTATTGGACTGGGGAGAAATTACTTGTAGTGGCTACATAATCCTCAGACTTGCTGATGGAATTTTACCACCATAATACATGTAAGTGAGGGGGAGTTCTCAATTTCCATTCATTGTCCTGATAAAGTAAAATCCTTTTGGTATTTTCTTTTTTCACTCAGATGGTAAAGGAAGTCAGCATTTTCTTTTATTTGTATGTTCAATTTTACTTTCTTTCTTTTTTTTTTTTTTTTTTTTGTAGAGACAGAGTCTCACTTTATCACCCTAGGTAGAGTGCCATGGCATCACAGCTCACAGCAACCTCAAACTCCTGGGCCCAAGCGATTCTCTTGCCTCAGCCTCCTGAGTAGTTCGGACCATAGGCACCCACCACAATGCCTGGCTATTTTTTTGTTGCAGTTTTGCCATGGCCAGGTTTGAACCCACCACCCTCAGTATATGGGGCCGGTGCCCTACCCATTGAGCCACAGGCATCGCCCTCAACTTTACTTTCATTGAAAAATATTGAAAAACTAAAGTAATACTGATGGTCTAAATAGAGTACTCAAAATTCCTATACTATTTATTTAACAAAAACTTGTGAGTGAAGAAAAGTTCCTGTACTAAAAATTAATGGATTTTTCATTTTTCTTGTCAAAGTAAACCACAGAGCATCATTTCAAGCTCTAAAAATTTAGTTTCAAAAAGGATGCACAATTCAACCCTCATAAACATAGTGAAATTAATTGATCAGATATGCTACAGATCCTTCATAGTGGCAAGTGGTGTGATTATCAAATATACTGACACAAAACACTTAACAGCTCTTTTCTTCTTATACACTGTAATTAATCTTGAGACTAGCTTTATTTGTCAATTTTCAAAATAAGTCAGTGAAACACACAGTTAACACATGGCATGGTTCTATGACAAATAGATGTGATTTATGGCCCAGAGTGGGTTCGTGCTGAAACTAGCCTTGACTTTGATTAAACGACAGTGCATTTTTATATAGCATCTTCTAAGTGCTTAAAGAAACCCCATATTTGAGGCTGAGATGCATATACCACCACTCTGACTTTGTCTTTTCAGCAGCATGGATTCAATTGTTTTTGGTCAAATACTCTTTTTGAGTCTGATCTGTACAATCATAGGAATTGTGGCAGTTTTAAAATATGTGTGCAAATTTTTTGACCTTCTTCCCAAGTGGGTTGTATGGCCTGTCCACTTGAATTTGGGCTGAATTCAGTGACTTATTGTATCAAATAGAATCAGCAGAACTGTCCTGCATAATTTTGAGGGAGGTTCGTAGAAGGCCATGCAGTTTGCACCTGGTTCTCTTGGGAACACATGCTATGGGAGAAGCCAGGTGCCATGTAAAAAGTCTAGCTATCCTGGAATCCTCATGCCACTAGGGCCATGTGAAGGTGCTCCAGTTGACAGCCCAGCTGAAATGCCAGCCAATGGCCAATCTGTTAACCATGTGAGTGAGCCATTTTAGATATTCAGTTGAGCCATTCATTGAGAGACTCCCACTAAGAGCTACCCAACTGAGCCCTTCTCCACTTCTGTAGTAAAATAATTTTGGGAGAATTCTGCATCTTTGGCATGGAATTCTGCATTTTGAAATGCATATGGTAACATTAAAGGCTTTGATAAGTCCTGCGGCACAGACATCTATTTAACCCAGCCTTATTTAGCCATGGAGTCATTTTGTATTGAGACATCCATTAGCATCTAGTTAATGGAATTAGTATCTTGATTAATACATTTTGGAAAACCATGGCCATCAGTTATAGCTTAGGACCATATCTTTGCTCAATTCAGAATGAAAGCCAGATTAAAAAGAAAAAAAATAAAAACAGAATGAGAGCTAATTACAGTTGCTATAGTGATCTCCTTTCAATAAAGAAATCAAACTTCAATTGAGAAGGATAAGGTATAAAAATGGGTAGAGGATCTCAAGTATTATATCAAAAAATAAGAGGTTATTGGTTAAACCAAAAAGCACATGCAGATGCAGGGAATATGTTAGCAAAAATTATAAAAGGAAGTTACTTTTGAATAGGAAAACTGTTGGGTTTTTTAAAAATGTGCTTTTAGTTCTGCCCCTCTTGGTTGTCAAACAAACGACTGAAATTCTTGGCTGGGTCTCAGGGCAAATCTATTATCTATCTACCTACCTACCTACCTACCTATTGTCTTCTACACATCCATTTTCATTAATTTTATTGGAGTAGGTACTCCATATACTTGTGGTACTTTGGTTTGAATGTATGTGAACCTCTAAAATTAATATGTTGGAACTTAAATTCCAAGGTGATGGTATTAAGAAGTGAGCCCTTTGAGAGTTGAGTCGGCCATGAGGACAGAGCCCTCATGGATGGGGTTAGTGCCTTTGCTAAAGGGCTTGATGAAATGAGTTTATCCCTTTTTGCTCTTCTGCCATGTGAGGACTCAACGAGAGGTGCCATCATTGAAGCAAGGAGCCCTCACCAAACACTGAATTTGTTGGTGCCTTAATCTTGAACTTCCTAGCCTCTAGAGCTATAAGAAATATATAAATTTCTGGTATTTATAAATTACCTAACTAAGGGTAATTTATAAATTAGCACCACAAATGGACTCAGATATGTAGTATAAATTCACAAGGTACTAAATGATAAACATTGAAAACTCTACCTCCCACTCTGTCTTCCTACCATAGTGTTTCAGTTTCTTGGCTATCTTTCTAGAGTTACCTAAATCATATATGAGCAAATGCATGTATGTATTAAAATATGTATGTGTGTATATATATGTTCTTGAAAACACTTATGGCAGCATACTATATGTATTTTATTCTGCTTTTTGCTTCTTTCTTTCCTTCTTTTTTTTTTTTTTTTTTGACCGAGTCTCATGTCACCCTCAGTA
>NW_003852404.1:1183561-1188982 GCF_000181295.1 Otolemur garnettii
AAAAAAAAAAAAAAAAAAAAAAAAGAAAGCAAGAAAAGAAGAGAAAAGAAAGCCAGAGCATTCTGGTAGCAGGATTTTCTCTTCTGGCAAATTCTTGGGAACCATAGACCTGTATCCAAGAGGAAAGACCTACTTCCTAAATAACAAGAGGTTTTAGTGGTGAGCAATTTCCTCATTTCCGCTGAGGATGACAAAACTGAGTCTCAGTTATATTTTCAGTAAGTATAAGAAGTAGAAAACCTGGAGCAGAGGGGATTAGGATGGACTTAAGTAAGCTCTTCCCAGGCCCTCCATGCTAGAAGATTCTATTTGTTGAGCACATCGCCTCTGCATTTATTCAAGCGTAGTTTAGCTTTATAATTCAGCATTGGTTTTGTATTGTCTAAGCTACCCAGAGGAATAGAAGATGCATAAATTCAGAACAAAGCCAAGGATTTCTTTCTTCAAACCCCTCATTATGCTTACAATTATTTTGGGTGGAGCTTTCAAATTATCTTCTTTTATTGTCTTTCTCACTGTTGGCCTATTCATAAATGTTGATGTTATATAATGGGTAGGGTTGTGAGCAAGTTTATTTGCTTACTTGTTTTGGTGTAGAAAGAAGAGTTTTTTGAGAAAAGAAAATTGAAATATTTGTTTAAGAAGAGTTTGAGTTTTTTCTGCTACAGAAAAGTAAGAAAATCTGGTCTGTTTTGAGCCTTTCATTAGATAATAGTTTGAGAATATCTTTGCATCTTATAAAATAATCATTGCACAAGTATTTATCCTCTTTTCCAGGATCAAGAATCTCTTGGTACTTACACTTTGGAGAACTTAGAGATGCAGATTGGGAGTAAAATGTGTTCCTAATTATTTTTTTCTCTTCTGCAGCAGAGAAGGCAGATTATGTAAGAGAACATGGAGCACACAGAGCCTTCACCAGGATCCAGGCTGCTGCATTGCTTAACTCCAAGGGATGGAGTTACAATATATTTTATGTGAATGACACTTCCTGGAATACAACAGTGTAAATGTTCAGCCCTGAAGTTATACACCACTTACCAGTGTATAGATTTTGCTTCCATATTCCACTTTTTGGGTCTTATCTCTTCTAATGTCCCTAAGAAGCATTATCTATAATCTAAGCCATCATGGCAACAGCTTGAGGTCAGTATCATCAGAACAGAAACTGGCATCCAAGTCCAGTTTAAGACACTCACTTTTCTCTCAGTACCACTGGGGTGTGGGAGAATGATTAAGACCTGGCTCATGTACCCTAGCACTCACAATACAGAGAGTGACCTGTCTAGGATAGTAGATTTTGTCCTGTGGTCTATGGATTTGGTGATCATATTTTTTCAAACAAAGACCAAGACAAAAGGTCTGGGAAAGGATTCTTTATGGCCTATGTATATATTTAAAAGAAGTCTTACAAATAGCTTTTAGTTGTTGTTATTATTATTTTTTGAGACAGAGTCTCACTATGTTGCCCTCAGTAGAGGGCAACCTCACAGCAACCTCTAACTCTTGGGTTTAAACAATTCTCTTGCCTTAGCCACCTAAATAGCTGGGACTACAGGCACCCGCCACAACGCCTGGCTATTTTCTGGTTGTAGTTGTCATTGTTGTTTGGCAGCCCTGGGCTGGGTTCAAGCCCACCAGCTTCAATGTATATAGCTGGCACCCTAGCCACTGAGCTACAGGAATGGAGCCAGCTTTTAGTTATTTATGTGCCAAGTCATTGTATAGAAATGAATGAAACTGCAACATTGATATTGTCCCTGGAATTTTACTACCTATAATATGAATAGGTATATATAATTGAGGGTAATTGAACTATAATTATAGCTGTTATAGTTATTATTGAAGCTCCAAATTAAGTGCTTTACAAAATTATCTCATTTTTTAGAGGGCGGAGCCAAGATGGTGGACTGCAGCCAGCTTTTTACAGAAGCTCCCATCCAGAAAGAGGCTTAAAGGACAGAAGTTTAGCAAGGGAGCTGATGGTTTGGAGCAGAGCCAAGAGAGAATATTGAAGAGCACATTTCAACCTTCCTGAGGCGAGCTGTGACCCCAAAAATATAATTAAAAGGTACAAAATCCACCACCAAGCGAACAGGAGTCCCCTCTCCCACAACAAGGGCTCGCAGTTTACTCCTTGCAAACAAGCGAGCAGAGTTCAAACATCCTCCCACTTTATCACATGGGAGAAACCTCCTAAAAACTGGACCCCCTACCCCTGCTGGTGTGCCACAGCACCCTCTGGCCAGGCATAAAACTGTAAAACTATATAAAACTGTGTATATTCCCTACCTGCAACTCTGAACTCCAAGGAATTCCCCCACGTACCCACCCCGAGGTCTAGAGGTTTGTTATCTATGGAGTCCAGATTCTTGGGCATCTCCTTGAGAGAAGTGGAGGGGGAAAGAGCTGGTGCTGCTCTGTGATGACTGTGGCACAGGAGTGAGGAGAGGAAAGTTGGCTTGGAGGAAGCCATACAGCAAAAGTGGCATCCTGAGCTGGAACTAACACCATTCCAGATAGACTAGCCCCATCTCTCTGGGCAACCAGAGGGTCCGGAAAGTAGACAAAGGCGGAACGGACTAGGTATCTTTCCTAAGTAAAGAGACAATTAGCACCAGCCCTCAGGGGAGTACAGCTGAGACAAAGGCAGTGGGTGGGCAGAGGCTGGAATTGACACCTGAGTTTAAACGCTAATAGCTTGCTGCCCAGAGCTGAAAATTTCTCACCAGCCCTAGCAACCTCTGGCTTGCAGAAGAATATAGATGGTATAGAAGCTGTGAGGCTGGATGGCAAGAACTTTCAAAGCCTAAATTTCTCCTGCCAAACTGAACTCAGATTTCCCAGTGAGCACCTCGCCCTCAGGGGAATGCTGAGATAAAGGCAGTGGGCGGGCAGAAGCAGGGTTGAGTCCCTCATCAGCTCCAGCAGACTCTGACATGCAGAGGAATCCAACGGGGCAAGGGGCTGGAATTGAGAGAACTTTCACAGTCTAATTTAAACACGCAAGGCCCCCCTGCCAGATGCAGATTTCCAGGTGATACCCTGCTGGATGCAGATTTCCTGGTGATTTTGGCAGTCGTAAACCTGGGAGCACTTGCCTACTGGAGTGAATTGGGTCACGGATCTGGGGGATTATGAGTGACTTGGTGAAAGGTGGGGAAGGAGGTATTAACCTTCCCAGACTAATCCATTTGCTGGGTGGGTCCATTTGCCCTCACAGAGCACTAGAGCAAGTTATATCTGAGCTGTGAGCAGACCCCTCTTATCTAGCTGCTGGAGATATTTGAACTCTCCACCTGAAACTGGTGCTGACTGGGACAACTGATTTGGACCCCTTAAACTGGGCAGACCACCCAGGGACTATTCAAAGGGGCACCCTGGGTGTATGGTTGAGGGAAGGTTTGATTTTCCGAGCCCAGTTGTTGTTTATGGGGAGCGGGGCAATTTAATTGCTGGTATTTCTCCATAGCTGAGACTTCAACCAAGAGAAACTGAATCACTAGGGTAGGACAGAGACCAGCTAAAAATAAGACAGAGCCACTTCGCCCCACCACACCAAGCAGGTCCCCAGTCTCTCAGGCTGTGACACCGTATGGGTCCTTGACAAACCTTAAAGGGAAAAGCCAAACAGGGTAAAACAACCATGGGGCAGAATCAGTGGAAAAGCTCTGGTAATATGAATAACCAGAGTAGATCAACCCCCCCAAAAAAGGATGTGGCTGGTAATATGAATAACCAGAGTAGGCCAACCCCCTCCAAGAAAGGATGTGGCAGGCAAAACTGAAGATCCCCTATATAAACAGATCGCTGAGATGTCAGAAATTGAATTCAGAATTGGGATTGCAAATAAGATTAATAGAATGGAGGCAAAGATAGAAATAGAAATTCTATTTTTGAGAAGTTCACTCAAGAATTCAACAAATTCAAAGATAAAACCATCAAAGATTTTGAAACACTAAGGCAAGAGATTGCAGCCCTCAAAGATCTGAAAAATACAGTAGAATCTCTTGGTAACAGAGTGAGAGAGGCAGAAGAAAGGATCTCAGACGTAGAAGACAAAGCTTCTGAATATGTCCAAACGTCCAAGGAGAATCAGAAATGGAAGGCAAAGATGGATCATTCTCTCAGAGAGCTCTGGAATAATCGAAGAAAACTAATATTCACCTCATAAGAATCCCTGAAGGCGACGAAGTTGCTTCGCAAAACACAGGGGCTCTTCTGTATGAAATTATGAAAGAGAACTTTCCAGATATGTAAGAGATCCTGAAATTCAGATTGCAGACAGCTTCAGAACCCCAGCACGACTCAACCCAAATAAGACATCCCCCAGACACATCATAATTAACTTCACCAAAGTTAATATGAAAGAGAAAATCTTGAAAGCAGCGAGACGTAAGAAAACCATAACCTATAAGGGGAAGAATATTAGAATAACAGAAGATCTCTCTGCTGAAAACTTTCAGACAAGAAGAGGGTGGTCATCAACATTTAATCTCTTAAAACAAAATAACTTTCAGCCCAGGATCCTGTATCCAACTAAACTGAGTTTCATTTATATTGGAGAAATTAAATACTTTAATGACCTCCATGTGTTGAAGAAATTTGCCATAACTAAACCAGCTCTCCAGGATATTCTCAGACTTATTCTCCATAATGACCAGTGCAATCCTCCACGACAAAAGTAAACTAACTCAGAAACTATTGATCAAACTCTAACTTCTACAGTGGCGAAAGGATTAAAAACGTCCACTGGACTTTAGAACAACTCGATACCTAAAATTTTATCAGGCTTATCAATAATTTCAATCAATGTGAATGGCTTAAGTTGTCCTCTAAAGAGGCACAGATTGGCTGATTGGATGCAGAAACTCAGACCAGACATCAGTTCTATACAAGAATCTCATTTTACCTTAAACGAAAAATATAGACTCAGGGTGAAGGGATGGTCATCTATATTCCAGGCTAATGGAAAGCAGAAAAAAGCAGGTCTTGCAATATTATTCATAGATACAATAGGTTTTAAACCAACAAAAGTAACCAAAGATAAAGATGGTCACTTTATATTTGTTAAGAGCAATATTCAATATGATGAGATCTCAATTATCAATATCTATGCACCCAACCAGAATGCACCTCAATTTATAAAAGAGACTCTAACTGGCACGAACAACTTGATCTCTCCCAGCTCCATCATAGTCAGAGATTTCAACACTCCTTTGGCAGGGTTGGACAGATCCTCCAAAAAGAAGGTTAGCAAAGACATTTTAGATTTAAATTTAACTATTCAACTTTTGGACCTAAGAGACATCTACAGAACTTTTCATCCTAACAAAACTGAACACACATTTTTCTCATCAGTCCATGGAACATACTCCAAAATTGATCACATCTTAGGTCATAAGTCTAATCTCAGTAAAT
>NW_003852404.1:1200905-1202360 GCF_000181295.1 Otolemur garnettii
CCCAAAGCAATATATAATTTTAATGCAATCCCCATTAAAGCTCCACTGTCATACTTTAAAGATCTAGAAATAATAATACTTCATTTTATATGGAATCAGAAAAAACCTCAAATAGCCAAGACATTACTCAGGAATAAAAACAAAGCAGGAGGTATCACACTACCAGACCTCAGACAACACTATAAATCGATAGTGATCAAAACAGCATGGTACTGGCACAAAAAAAAAGAGGTAGATGTATGGAACAGAGTAGAGAGCCAAGAGATGAATCCAGCCACCTACTGTTATCTGATCTTTGACAAGCCAATTAAAAACATTGAGTGGGGAAAAGAGTCCCTATTTAACAAATGGTGCTGGGCAAACTGGCTGGTGACCTGTAGAAGACTGAAACTAGACCCACACCTTTCACCATTAACTAAGATAGACTCTCACTGGATTAAAGATTTAAACTTAAGACATGAAACCATAAAAATACTAGAAGAAAGGGTAGGGAAAACACTTGAAGAAATCAGCTTGGGCGAAAATTTTATGAGGACGACCCCTTGGGCAATTGAAGCAATGTCAAAAATACACTTTTCAGACCTGATCAAACTTAAAAGGTTCTGCACAGCCAAGAACACAGCAAATAAAGCGGGTAGACAGCCCTCAGAATGGGAGAAGATATTTGCTGGTTATGTCTCCAACAAAGGTTTAATAACCAGAATCCATAGAGAACTCAAACGTATTAGCAAGAAAAAAACAAGTGATCCCATCTCAGGGTGAGCAAGGGACTTGAATAGAAATTTCTCTAGAGAAGATAGGCGCATGGCCTACAGATATATTTAAAAAATACTCTCATCCTTAATCATCAGAGAAATGCAAATCAAAACTACTTTATGGTACCACTGAACCCCAGTAAGATTAGCCCATGTCATAAAACCCCAAAACCAGAGATGTGGAGAAAAGGGAACACTTCTACACTGCTGGTGGGAATGCAGATTAATTCGTTCCTTTTGGAAAAACATCTGGAGAACACTGAGAGATCTAAAAATAGACCTGCCATTTGATCCTGCAATTCCTTTATTAGGTATATATCCAGAAGACCAAAAATAGAATTACAACAAAGATATTTGTATCAGAATGTTTATTGCAGCCCAATTCAAAATTTCTAAGTCATGGAAGAAGCCTAAATGTCCATCGATCCACAAATGGATCAATAAATAGTGGAATATTTACACCATGGAATACTATGTAGCCCTAAAGAAAGATGGAGACTTTTCCTGCTTCATGTTTATATGGATGGAATTAGAAAGTGTTCTTAGGAAAGTATCTCAGGAATGGAAGAAAAAGTATCCAATGTACACAGCCCTGTTTTGAAACTAATTCATAGCTTTTATAGGAATGTCATAACCTAATTATAGCCTTAGAATAAGGGAAGGGGGTGGGAAAGGGGAGGTGAGGGGGGTGGATGGGGGG
>NW_003852404.1:1202425-1231407 GCF_000181295.1 Otolemur garnettii
GTACAAGTGAATCTTTCTAAAAGCAGAGTATGAATGTCTTAACCAATAACTAAGAGAAAGACATGAAGGTTATGTTAACCAGTTTGATGAGAGTATTTCAAAATGTATATGAAAACAGCACACTGTACCCCATGATTGCATTAATGTACATAGTTTACTATAAGGAAAAAAATTATCTCATTTTCTCCTTAAGATTAGTATACAAGTTGATCATTATTAACCCATTTTATAAAGAAGATAACTGAGTTTCCAAAACAAGAAGTAGCTTATCAAGATCATGATAGCTAGTAAGCAGTAAAGTTGACATTCTCACTTAGGCTGTCAGAATCTATTCCCTCCAATGATACAACACGTACTGTCTCTTCTACTTACAGGTAACTTTTCACTTATCTATTCGCAAGTTTTACTCTTGTATCTGGGTCTGAGATGCAATAAAATGCTGTGCCTCCATTAGGCCTAGAGATTTGCAACTCTTTTCTGTAATGAGGAATAAAATATTCCCTCTCTCTTCAGTTTAGTTCAAGACAACAAACATTTATTGTCTGCTTGGTATCAGGCACTGGGTTAGTGATTATGGAATATAAAGATTAATAAATATCAATACTACACTGTTCCTGCCCTTAAAATGTGTGGAATAAAGAAAAAAGGCAAGCACCCAAATGTGTGGAATAAAGAGAAAAGGCAAGCACACAAATAACTACAAAGTAAGGCCAACTCTAGTAAGTGGCATATTTGAGAAGCTAATTGCAAGAGTGTTTAGAGAAGGTAGAAATTAAGTCCTGCTAAAGAGGCCTCCTACAGAAATTGGCATTTAATTAGGTCACTGGAAGATTATAGAGCCATCACGGTTACTATGGTTGTATAGCAATTTACCCAAAACTTAGTGAGGTAAAATAATCATTTTAGTTCGCTTATAATTTTATGTTCAGGAATTCAGGAAGGTCTCAGCTGAGCAGTTGTTGCTTAAGATCTCTGAAATGGTTGCAATGATGTATGACTGTGCCTGCAGTCTTCTGAAGGTTCAAGTGGCTGGATGTCCAAAATGGCAGAATTACACAGAGCTGGCATTGATTGGCTGTTGACTGGAAGGTCAGCTGAGTTGAAATGCCTACACAGCCCATCTGGCATGGTGATCTCAGGTAAAAATTTTATGGATTTTTCTGATATGGCCTTATACATCATGTGGCATTACTTCTCCCACATTCTGCTGGCAATGTGGCCAGTCACAAAGGCCAGCCCAGATTCAAAGGGAGGAAACATAGGCCCTCACTTCTCAACAGGAAGAGGGTCAAGGTCATATTGTAGAAGAAAATGAGAGATAGGAGATACCACTGTTGCCATCTTGGAAAATACAATCTGCCATGAGATGTGACAGGTAGAAATGTAGGCAAAAGGCCTTCGAGTCAGATAAAACCACAGAAGTAGGACAGAAAGATATTCAAAGTGTATTCATGAATGGCCAGTTGCCTGGTATGGCTGGGGTGAGGACTATGAGAAATTGGGGGAGGTCAATTGGGAAAATTATTTTGGAGCCTGTTCACAGAGGGCTTTGAAAGCCAGAATGCCAAGTCTGCATTTTATTGTGAGGCAATTTAGTGATGAGATTAAAAGCTTGGCTTTGGACTCAGCTAGAAAACTTTCCTAATCTATCCTCTACTAGCTGTGTGACCTTGGGTGAATTCCTTATCCTTCTCAAGATTCAATGTCCTTTTATAATGTTGTTGTAGTTTTACTTCACAGGATAAGATAATGAATATAAATCACTTAATAGATATATAATAAAGAGTGGCTATTATTATGACCTGGATACTAATAAGGTAACCAAGAAGAGTTTCTGAGCACAAAGTAACAGGATCATATCTGTCATTCAGAAAGATACTAACAGGCAGCTAAAAAGGCCTGGACTTGGGAGGAATGGACTGACATCTGCCCAGTAAAGAGGTCATGAGAGCTTAAACTAGGGTGGTGACTGGGGAGAGCTTGGAATGATGAGATGTTGAGGAGATGGAGTCTTTATGTAGTGGCTCAGTGGCCACAAGGATGAGGGAGAGGGAGGACCTGACTTGGGGCAGAGGTTGGATGTCAGAATGCAAGTCCTCCTGGTGGGGCGCTGCAAAGAAGCAGTATTTCTGCTATCAAGGATTGTTCTTGCACACTCCACATAAAGGACATGTCTTCACCAAAGTTCCAGAAGCAGAATGCACTTGGGCAAGTGATTTATTGATGGAGTGATCTGAGGAGAATAGGAGTGAGGAAAGAAGGACAAAACAAGGGAAAACCATTATGGAGGTGTCTCACCTGGAGACTAGCTTCAGACAGACACTGCAGGAATCTCTGGAGCTTGACTATATCACATAGTTGCACCTTGAAGCAAGGGCTTGCCTTTCCTGTTACCTCTGGAACCTTCAATTTTGTACCTCACAGTCATTCAGTTGTTGGCTTTCGGCTGCCTGTGGGTGGTGGAGAAGTGTGTAATCTCCCTGGCCAGATGGCTCCATTTGGCCAAGAGCAATTATCTGGAGAACAGGGCAGCTGTGAGCTTTCAGCAACCACCATACATGGCAGCTGAGGAAAAAGTATGTTGGCCAGGAAAAGAGGCAACAACAGTGTCTATGATAAGGATGTCAGTGTTGCTTTCACTTTGCAAGGTATTTTCTCAAACCAGGGAACCAGCGCAACTGGACTTCTGCTCAGCATGCTTGTGTTCATTATAGAAAATTCCTTTAGGTTATAAGCTGTGATAATAACTAAAATTTCATGTTTAGAAGGTTAACTTTTTAAACTTTTTTTCTTAAGGGAGCCTAGGATATGGCACTGTTCCCATGCAAACTGCTAAAATGGAGGGCTGGCAAGTCTGCAGAGCCTCTCAGCCTGCAGGTAGGGAGAGAGAGAGAGAGAGAGAGAGAACAGACAATACGCAGAGCTGGGCATTGCATTCTGTTTACTGAAGAAAATTTCCTCTCATAATGTATATCGCTCTCAAAGGGCATGGCAGGTGCTATTTATTTCATCTTGGGTTCTGTGATCTTCTCTCTTCCGGGCACACTGGATGTGATTGAGATTAGACAAATCACTGTTTTCTTTTAAATGAGAGACTTCTGAAGTAATTTCTTAATATATCACATAAAAAATTTAACTTTCCACATAGGTACTGCTAGCTTCCTTAAAGTCAATATAAATGATTAAACAGGAATAATATATAATCCAAGTAAACACACAAACACCACATCAAATGGTTAGATGAATGTTTTGGCTGCTTACCATCCAAAATCTCCTACTTTCCTTTTATTATTAGAGGCAAACACAAAACTGAATCAACACCATCAAAAGGGTTTGCCACTTGGAAAAGATATTGCATTCCAGATCAGTTGAAAGGTTACACTACTCAGGATGATTGTATATTGTTTTCTTTAAGATTTATGGGAAGATAAGACTATTTTCTGCCCTCATTTCAGCTTTCTAGCACTCACACTTTTGTGCATTTTACAGAATGGTCTTCTTGGGGTACCCTTCAGGAAGTTCTCCTACTGGACTGAGCTTTCTTAAATATTTGAAGCCCCTATGGTTCTACTGTTCCTGTTGCAAGCCCTAGTTCACATGGGTAGATCCTCCTCTTTGATTTCAGAAGGAGACAAAATATTTGCGAAAACCATTCACAGACTATCACTGTTTCAGTACTAGACAAATAACTAAGAATGAGCTACTGGAGATCAGAGTTATGTTTTGATGAGATGACCACAAGTAAATGGTTTCTAAATATGTGTTTGATGTCATTACATTCAGTAAATCTAAGGGGATCTTAAAGTAGTTCTGGATCTTAAGTAGATCTTAAGTAGATCTTAAAGTAGCTGTTCTATTGAAACGCTAAAATGAGTGGCTTATAAACAACAGAAATTTATTTCTCATAATTTTGGAGGCTGGGAAGTTTAAGACCAAGGCACTGGCAGATTTGGTGTCTGGTAAGGCCGAGCTTCTTGTTTCATAAATTGCTGTCTTCTTTCTGTGTCCTCATGTGGATGAAATGACTAACTAGCTCTCTGGGATATAAGAGGACTGATGTCAATCATGAGGGTCCTGTCCTGATGACCCAATCATTTCCCAAAGGCCCCTCCTCCTAACACTATCCCCTTGGAGGTTAGGATTTCAACATATGAGTTTTGGAGGGACATAAGCATTGAGTCTATTGCACAGATTTTCTCACTTCTCTCAAGGTTAATTACTCAAGACATGCCCATACCATATGTATTTATAATGAAAAAAATCACTCTTTGTTGACCTTTAAAGAAAGACTTTGGGCATGGAATTAAGTAGTTGAGTATTTCCTCTTTAAAGTGGAGCATGGGAATAAAAGAAGAAAGGATTATTAGGAATGTTAACAGTTAACAGGGATAGAAAAAAAGCACCTAATTAATTCAGAATTTACACTTCCTCTGGCTCAGACTTTGTCCTTTTTTTTTTTTTTTGACTTTACATTTAGTTATGTTTAAACAGTTTAATAAAGAGACTAATTCTTATCAAGTAAAGTTGGAAGAAACTCACTGTTTAATTTGGGTGAGTCTGGGTAAAGGAAGTTCTTGGCTATTTGAACAGCCTTAATGTGGTACTTGGCACCTATAGCTCCATCAGTCAAAGCCCAAATTTATAATATGAATTTTCTATGTCCTAGGACTGACCTTTTCTCCAGCAGGATTTAAAAAGTTCCTGCCCAAAGCAGAAGTTAGTTTAATTTAAAATCTGCCTTGCTCCTATCTTGCCAAACCCTAGCCCTCCTTAAATTCTTATTTTCTACTCATTTGGTCCATATCTATGATTGGTTTATTATGAAAAAGAATAATAAGCACCAGCTACCTCTAGGTACTTATGTTTTCATAAACACCATTTGATTTTTGTGATGATCTTGGGTGGTACATATTATCATTTTCATTTTATACACAAGGAAACCAAGGAACCGTGACACTGGAGTTACCGTGTGGTGAATGGAAATCAGACAGACTTAAATAGGATTTCTGTCTCCATATCCTGAAATAGCTTTGGATAGATAAATTATATACTATCCCTAAGCCTCAATGTCCACTTAGGTAAAATGGGACAATACTCCATTTTCTTATGTTCTAAACAGCCCTTTATTTTCACTTCTTATTTTAAAGTTTGAAACTGAGATGTGTCTTATAATTGCTTGTGTCTTATCTTTTTCACCCTATAAAGCTATTATTGACTTGATAGCATGTCTTACTGTTGATAGCATTTGATAACTGAGGAATTTAATAATACCATACTCTCCCAGGTGCCTATTAAAACATAAAGGTTGTATATGTAAAGCACTTAGTACAGAGTCAGCTTAAGAAATGGTGATTATTATTACTTTTCAGTAACTTGGCCATAACATATTACTAGTAAATGCAAAAGCCTTCACTGGCATCAAGTTTGTAATTGCCTCTCTTTTAGCCCAAATTTTAGCCCCAAGCAGTAAGGAATATTAGCTGGGAGTTGGTACCCCATGTCATGGCCCAGACTGCTTGATTCTCATAATTCTGCCTGTCCTTCTAATTCTAATAATCTTCACCAGGCACAAATCACATGAACCCATCAACATTTCAAATTTGACATTTTAATCCTTAAATCAATGCACACAGCACTTCCCTAATTACGATTTGTTATATTAAGTTGTCATGTCATCTTCTGGATACTATCTTTCTGGGATAACAGGAACTAGGTAAAAGATAAAACAGGCTAAAAGGTAGACATTAAAAGTAGAGAGATGAAGCTAAGCTTATCCCAATATCCTCTTTTATTTATTTTTTTTCTTTTCTTCCCAAAATGAACCAACAACTCATTATTATACTGTGATTATTGCCGATGTTTGCCTACCCACTGAAAGTGATTCTGAGCCAGTGAAGGAAGTATGGCCAAGAATTTCAACCACAAGTTTGGTGGAGTGGACATCATTATTGTTGTTGTTCTTGTTCTTATTTGCCTCTAGCATCCAATCTTTCTTTTCCATTGGAGGAACTCTGTCCTTCCTTAGTCCTTATGATTTGCTGAAAGCAGAATTTATCCTAGAAGTGGTTGAGAAGTCAAGGCCTGGACAATTCACACATTTTATCCCTTTGGCCACTGTATGTGGTTAGGAGATGCACAAATAACTTACTTTTTTTGCTTAACCTATTTTGAGTTTTAACTTTATTACACTTTCAATTGAAAGAGCCTCTTTGCTAATATAATGGAAAATCAAAATCAATTAGTGAACAGGAACACCCTTAATACATAACCATAGGCCAACATTGTAACTAAAGCCTCAATGAGGAATTGATGAGGATAGTTTTTCTGGATCTTCTACACCAGCAAGGAAGAGGCTTGCTTTGATGTTCCCACCCAGGTCTAATGTACCACAAATCGGTAACCTTTATTTAAAACATACAATTCCCTCTTTTTAAAAAAAATTATTTCAGATTAGGCTTGGCACCTATAGCTCAGCAGCTAAGGCACCAGCCACATACACCAGAGCTGGTGGGTTCAAATCCAGCCTGGGTTTGCCAAACAACAATGACAACTACTACCAAGAAAAAAAAATAGCCTGGCATTGTGCTGGGCGCCTGTAGTCCCAGCTACTTGGGAGGTGGAGGCAAGAGAATCGCTTAATCCCAGGAGTTGGAGGTTGCTGTGAGCTGTGATGTCATAGCACTCTACCCAGGGCGACAGCTTGAGGCTCTATCTCAAAAAACAAACAAAAAAACATACTTATTTAAAAAATTATTTCAGATTAATATGAAAGTACAAATGATTACATTGTTTGCATTTGTTGGGTAAAGTCCAAGTTGTAGTTGAGACCTTCACCCAGGGGGTGTGGTGTATATCCTTACATTATGCCCATTAGATGAGAGCTTACCAATCCCTTTCTGTCCTCCTTTCCCTCCTCCCCTCCCCCATTTGAATTTAATTGTGTTTTTTCTCTTATGTGGGGTATAGTTGCTTTTCCATACTTGTGATACTTTACTAAGAAGAAGGTTCTACTCCATCCAGGTTTAAAACTGATGTTTATCAATCAATCATTTGGACTTAATTTAGCCTTTCTTTTACTGTGAAGGGAGTGCAGGTAGCAGGTGAAACTGGTGCTCTGGGCCAAGGTATTTGGTAGGGTAAGTGTTAATAAATAAACTTATGCTGGGCAGCTCCTGTGGCTCAGTGGGTAGAGCCCTAGCCCAGTATACTGAGGGTGGCGGGTTTGGACCGGCCCCGGCCAAACTGCAACAACAACTACAACAACAACAAAATAGCCAGGCATTGTGGCGGGCACCTGTAGTCTCAGCTATTTGGGAGGCTGAGACAACAGAATCGCCTAAGCCCAGGAGTTGGAGGTTGCTGTGAGCTGTGTGACACCGCGGCACTCTACTGAGGGCAATAAAGTGAGACTCTGTCTCTACAAATAAATAAATAAATAAATGCATAAATAAACTCATGCTTTAATTTGTAAGTCAGCCTCTTCTAAATTTATCATGAGCTAGTCCAACTGCTGGGCTCAACCTAGGATAATTTAATAAGTTTGAATTTCAGAACCTACCCTCAAATTTGAAAATCACACACAATACATTAATGGTTAACAACATGTAAAGAACCACCCTGAAAAGTACCTGAAACACCAAATTTATTGCTGTTTTCTTGAGGGAGGAGTGGAGTTGGTATTTGTTCTTTAAAATGTGTTTTGCACCTGAGGGCCCAGATGCACTGTGTGGACGTTCAGTGAGGGTTTAGGGGCTGGATCAACTCACCTACTTTTCTGAGTCCTCAGCCATCAAAATTTTTGCTTCTTTGTGTGGCTGCTAAGATCTCAGCTATGAAAAGTGTCCAGCACAGCCCTAGAAAGATGATCTAAAATGTTACTTGGTAAAGTAACTCAGTCTTTCAGAAAGTTTACATCTGTCACTACCCCGATAAGGCATTAGGTGCTAGAGAAAGAGGTGGAAAGCTGAATGAACATCCAATTTATTTTTCAGTGTGGCTTATTGCAGCATCTTCAAGATAAAGGATGCCATTTAGAAGTTATGAGTTCTTATTAGGAAGACTTGATATTCCTATGTGAACTGAGAATAACCAAACTAGTAATAAACTTGGGAGGACTTATGCTTATTAAGTGCAGCAAATACTGAATATGGCATGGGTTAAGTAAATGTTCCTTTTACACAACGTAAGTGCAGGATACTGTCAAAGTAATTTCATAATCATTTCATAAGCCAGATAAAGGCACCATAAAGGTTGTAATGTTTTTTAAATGTCAGAGCAATAGCTGAACAATTATGGGAGTTAGGGCACATTTTGTTATTAATTTGTCACTCTTACTATGACATTAACTTCCTTCCTCCAAATTGCTCATTTGACATTTTTCCAATCCAGACTGTGTGAAAAGATTCACAATGGACATCACCTCATTTTAGTTTTCATTTTTCTTTTCTATAAAATAATTCTTTTGAAAAGAAATTATACTGGCTAAGCACAAATACTTTCTTGTAAAAATTTCTTGGAAAAGCAAATGTTCCCTTTGATTCTTACTCAGTCTTATTCCCCTTTCCAGAAGTTACATTGCTGTTTTGTGTATCCACTACCAGCCCTTTCTCTAGCATTTATGAAAAGAATATGTGGGCATTTCAATGTACAGTTTTACTTCTGGTATGTGTGTGGATCATGGTGCATGCATTACTTTGCAACTTGCCTTTTTGACTTAATGGGATATATTAGGGATTGTCCCATATTGGTATATGTAAATTTATTCATGTAGTCATTCAACAAATATGTATTGAGTGCTACTGTGGATTTTATCATTTTTTAGCAAATATTCACTTGCCTTCCTCCAGCTCCCCAGGGAAGGGATATATTTCTCTGCCCCGTTGATGTGGAGCTTGCTTATATGAATTGCTTAGGCCAAAGAAATGGGAGTGGTGGAAGAATGGGAGTGGTGGAAGAAATGGGAGTGCCAGATCCTAGCAGAAGGCTTTAGAACAGTGGTTCTCAACCTGTGGGTCGCAACCCCTTTGTAACAATGAAAATACAGCACGGCATTAGGAAAGTTGAGAACCACTGCTTAGACGCTCTTGCCCTCCACTAAAAGAATAGTGTGCCTGCCATGTTCTTCAGCCAGGTCTGTGGCCTAGAAAACACATGGAGCAGATCTGAAGCCAACCCATAGCCTGGATTGCAATAGTTGACTGTAGAACCATGAGCAAGATGCTGTAAGCCATTGTGATTTGAGGATTTTTTTGAAATTCAGTATGACCCCGGCAAAAGCCGACTGGTACAAAAACCTGGTATTTGCTAGGCATTGTTCTAGATGCTATGAAAACAACAGAAATTCCTGCCCATACAGAATTTACTTTGAAAAGCCAGGTAGTTTTCCATGGAATGGTATTGTCTCTTTTTCAGTCTCATAGGACTTTTGGAAAATATGTTTAGGATTCAGTTTTTGTGTATCCTTATTGCTCCTGCCACCTCTGTCCTCTCCTTCTTCCCACTGCCACTTGTTTATTTCTTCTTCTTCATGGTCCACCTTGACTATGAAGCCAGTGCCAACTGGTTCTTCCTCTAAGTTCTTTCTACCCTATGCATTATGATGGTCTGACTTCTAGCCATGACCTTGCCTCACACAAAACAAAGTGACCTTTTCTTGTGACTTATAAAACACAAAGTCTAGCCTTCAATGTCAACCCTCTCCCAACCTCTCCCCCAATCCTTTCCTTCTACATGTTCATATTTGGCCGATCACTCTGCTTACTGTCTAGGGTATACATCCTATAGTGGACTATAGTGGTAGGGTGCCCAGAATTCCCCCTTCAGGACTGAGGCACTCCCTCCCTGAGCTGCTGGGAGTACTGGGGGATCATGGCTTGCATTCGAGTCTTTCTCTGGGAAGTGTTCTCACTTGAAGAAAACAACCTTACTCAAGATTCACATTCTCATCTCAGAGACAGCCTACATATGATGAACTGGTTGCAGGGGAGGTGGAGTATAAAGACCTGCTTCCCTTGTCTCTGAAAAGTCATCCCAGCTTTAAAACCACCCATAGGCCAGGTATAGTGGCTCATGCCTGTAATACCACCACTTTAGAAGGCTATCATGGGAGGATCACTTGAGGGCAAGAGTTCTAGACCATTCCAGGCAACATAGCAGGACCCCATGTCTACAAAAAATGTTTAAAAACTAGCCAGGCATGGTGGTGGTCCTTGCTACCTGGGAGGCTGAGGCATGAGAATTGCTTGACACTAGGAGTTCAAGGCTGCAGTGAGCTCTACTTCACACCAGCATGCGTGACCCTGTCTCTAAAATAAGTAAATGAATAACTACATAAATACATAAATAAATTAAAAAAGTAAGGCAACCCATGGGATTGGCTATGGACATTTTGTGTGTGTGTGACTGTATTGCAGCCAAATACCTTCCCCTGCAAAATCCTAATTCTTTTACTTCCCATAGGGGTTGATACCAAGGACACTCCCTAATACAGTTTCTGAATGCTAAACCCTTTCTTGAAGCATGCTTTCTGGGAAGCTTGACATAAAACATACTCTACAGGTCCTTGGAACTTTCCCAGGCCTTGGGACTTTGGGCGTGGTATCCCCTCCACCCAGAATACCCTCTTCTGCTAGTTGAACTGTACATATACATCATGACCTCCCCCAAACATCACCTATTTCATGATATTTCCCCTGACTTTTCAGGTCCAAAGTCCCTTTTCTGCCTCTGCACTGCCACCAGCTGCACTCTTTTCATACTTCTGTTATGGTGCTATGGCTGCCGGCAGGTTGAAAGGGAAAAAGCTTGGACTGTGGAGTCACACGGGCTGGGACTCCTTCACTTGCTACCTGTGTGACCATGGCCTACTCAGTTTTACTTATCAATAAAATAGGATTTTAAATGGCTACTTTATAGGGTTGTTATGAGCATTAAGCAAGGTGCTACAGCCAGGCGTGGTGGCTCATGCCTGTAATCCCAGCACTTGGGAGGCCCAGGCAGGTAGATTGCCTGAGCTCTCATGTTTGAGATAAGCCTGAGCTAGAGTGAGACCCTGTCTCTAAAAAATAGCTGAGTGTTGTGGCAGGTGTCTGTAGTCCCAGTTACTTGGGAGACTGAGGCAAGAGAGTTGCTTCAGCCCAAGACCTTGAGGTTGCTGTGAGCTATGATGCCAGGGCACTCTACCAAGAGTGACAAAGTGAAAAACAAAAAAACGAGGTGCTACAGATAACGTGCCTGGTACATAGGAGGTGCCTAAACTGAAGATTCTCCCACATGTTTCTTTCTTCTTCCTTTTATTATATCTTGTGTCTCTTTATTGATTATATCACTCATTGTTGGCTTGCTTTATCTGTATATAAGCTTTGTAAGGGCTGGAATATGCCTTTCTTTGTATTCACACAGTGCTTGGCATGAAGAGCTTAATAAATGTTACTGAACTGCTCGAATGTTGTATAGCACTACAGGGTGACTATAATTAGCAACTTATATTTTTTCAAATAGCTACTACAAGAGCAGGTTTTGTATGTTCCCAACACAAAGCAAAGATAAATATTTAAAGTGATGGATATGTTAATTACACGATTTATACATTGTATACATGTATTGAAATGACACACTGTACCACATAAATATATGCAATTATTATGTGTCAATTAAAAATAATAATAAAAGCTGGTTCTATACAAAATGAAGTATTATTTTTTCATGTTTTTCCAAATACGATATTGGTGCATTAAAGAGAATTGCATTAAATCTGTAGTTTGCCTTGGGTAGTATGGACATTTTAAAAATGTTGATTCTTCCCAGCTATGAGCATGGTTTGTTCTTCCATTTGTTAACATCTTCTGCTATTTCCTTTTTCAGGGTTTCATAATTCTCTCTGTAGAGATCCTCATGTCCTTTGCTAGGTATATTCCCAGCTACTTCATTTTCTTTGAAGCTACTATGAAGGGAATTGTGTCTTTGATTTGATTCTCAGCTTGACTCTTATAGGTGTATATGAAGGCTACTAATTTGTAGACCTTGATTTTGTATCCCAAGACATTACTGTATCCCTTGATCACTTCTAGGAGGCTTGTGATTGAATCCCTGAGTTTTCTAAGACCATATCATGAGCAAAGAGTTAGAATTTGACCTCCTTTTTCTCTATTGCAAAACCCTCCCTTGCTATCCTCCTCTTGCCTGATTGCATTGACTAAAACTTTCAGCACTATGTTGAATAGTAGTGGTGATAGTGGACATCTTTGTCTGGTTCCAGTTCTAAGTTGAAATGCTTTCAGTTTTACTCTGTTTAGTATGATATTGTCTGTGGGTTTGTCATAGTGTCATAGATGGAGTCTATCAGTTTAAGAAATGTCACATCTATGCCTATTTTCTTTTCTTTTTTTTTTTTTTTTTTGCAGTTTTTGGCTGGAGCCAGGTTTGAACCCACCACCTCCAGTATATGGAGCCAGCACCCCACTCCTTTGAGCCACAGGCGCTGCCCTCTTTTCTTTTCTTTTCTTTTTCTTTTTCTTTTTTTTTTTTTTTTTGATAGAGTCTCAGTATGTCACCCTGGGTAAAGTGCTGTGGCATCACAGCTCACAGCAACCTCAAACTCTTGGGCTTAAGTGATTCTCTTGCCTCAGTCTCCCAAGTAGCTGGGACTACAGGTGCCCACCACAGTGCCTGGATATTTCTGTTGTTGTTATAGTTGTCATTGTTTTGGACAGGCCTGGGCTGGATTCGAACCTGCCAGCTCCGGTGTATGTGGTTGATACTCCAGCTGCTGAGCTACAGGTGCCAAGCCTATGCCTATTTTCTTAAGTGTTCTTGTCAGAAAAGGATGCTGAATTTTGTTAAATGCTTTTTCTATGTCTATTTAGAGGATCATATGGTCTTTGTTTTTGCTTCTATTTATGTGGTGAATCACATTTATGGATTTATGTCTGTTGAACCAGCCTTGTGTCCCTGGAATAAAGCCCACCTGATTATAATGTACAATTTTTTAAATGTATAGCTGCATTCTATTTGCTAGGATTTTATTAAATATTTTTGCATCAACATTCATTCCTGATATTGGTCTGCAGTTTTCTTTTTTTGTCTTGTCTTTCCTGGTTTTAGTATCAGGGAGATATTTAATTTGTAGGTAGAGTTGGGGAGGGTTTCTTCCTTTTCAATGTTTTGGAATAGGTTCTGCAATATGGGATATGCTCTTCTTTGAAGGTCTGGTAGAATCCTGGTGTAAACCATCTGGTCCAGGACTTTTATTTGTTTGAAGTTTTTTTTTTTTATTGTTATTGCAATTTTGGTGCTTAATACTGGTCTGTTAAAATAATTGTTATTCATTCTGGTTGAGTTAAGGGAGGTGGTATGATTCCAGGTATTGGTCCATTTCTTCCACATTTTCTTTTCTTTTTTTTTTTTTTGAGACAGAGTTTCACTATGTCACCCTTGGTAGAGTGCCATGGTGTCACAGCTCACAGCAACGTCCACCTCTTGGGCTCAAGAAATTCTCTTGCTTCAGTCTCCCAAATAGCTGGGAATATAGGGGCCCTCCACAATGCCTGGCTATTTGTTTTTTGTTGCAGTTGTCATCGTTGGTTAGCTGGCCTGGGCTGGGTATGTTGCTGTTGGTGTATGTGGCTGGCCCCATAACCACTGTACTACAGGCACCAAGCCCATTTCTTTCACATTTTCAAATTTCTGGGCATAGAGTTTTTTGTAGTAAGCAGTGATAATATTTTGTATCTTTGTGGTAGCTATTATTATTTCCCCTTTTTCATTTCTGATTGAAGTTATTAGAGATCTTACCTTTATGTTTCCAGTTAATCTGGCCAAGGGTTTATTGATTTTATTAATCTTTTCAAAGAACTAACTTTTTGTTTCACTGATATTCTAAATGGTTCTTATATAGGTGAAAGGCCTATATATCTCTGGCCAAAAAAGCTGTTTGAGAGAGAGCAGTGAAAAGACTTTGTGCAGGCATACTTGTGAGAAACTGAGGCAGAATCCCATATGGCTGGGTGGGTTGCAGGCATAAAAACTCCCTGACTTAAGGCTCACATGGGAATGGAAGCTTGCAAACAAGTGGTCTGTATGTCTTAGAAATTTCTTAATTTCTTAATTATGACTTGCTTAAAATTGAAGTAGCTGCCTCCAAATGGTGAGGCCAGCAGGGCAGGTATTGAATCCACCTTCCTCCTCCAAGCCTCAGGCTTCATCAGATAAGAACAAAAGAAGTAATGGCTGACAACATGTTCTCTATTAAGTTATGTTAAAGGGATTATGTTTAAAAGGACTATGTTGGATAAAGTTGTATCAGTTAAACCGTGGATGACTAGGGAGGAGTTGCTCACAAGATACTCATAAGATATTTATTCATGAGTTGGATTATGGATTGTAATGAATATTAATGAGGTACAGTGTTCATGTACACAATGGACTATATAAACCAAGAGTAAAGAAATCAACTTGCCACTTGCCATGAGAGAGCAGTGGTCTCTGGCTGTTTAAGTCAGGAGAAAATTAATAAAGTTGTCACATGCCTAAGAGAGCTGTGAACCCCTTTATTTAAATATACAATTTCAATATGCAGGTTTATTCTCTGGGACATAGCTTCTCCGTGAGACCCTAACAGCAACATTCTTATGTTCTCAATTTTATTTAATTCTGATCTAATTTTGATTTTTTTTTCTTCTCCTCAGTTTGAGAATGGATTGCTCTCCCTTTTCCAGTACCTTGAGATGGTTCATTAGGTTGTTGAAAATTTAATGTGATAAATTTTCCTTTTAGGACTGCTTTTGCAGTATCCTTCAGTTTTTTATTATTATTATTATTAAGTCATAAACACATAGATCATGTATACATTAATGCATTTATGGAGTACAATGTGCTGATTTTATATACAATTTGGAATCCTTATATTGAACTAGTTAATATACCCTTCACCTTATTTACTTAATTATTGTGTTAAGACATTTGTACTCTGTACTTAATAGATTAGACATGTACTCTTGCAATTTGCACCATAGGTGTAGTCCTGCCATTTGTCCTCCCTTCACCAAACCTCCTCCCTCCCCTCCCATTCCCCTCTTTTTACCTCCTTCATCCTAGGCTATAGTTGTGATTTATCTTTCATATAAAAGTGTGAGTAACTGTAAATTGATTTCATAATAGTACTGAGTACATTGGATACTTTTTCTTTCATTCTTGAGATACTTTACTAAGCTCCATCCATGTAAACATAAAAGAGATAAAGTCTCTGTCTTTTTTATGGCTGCATAATATTCCATGGTATACATATAACACAATTTATTAATCCATTCATGGGTCGATGGGCACTTGGGCTTCTTCCATGACTTGGCTATTATGAATTGAGCTGCAATGAACAAATTTGGTGAAAATATCTTTGTTGTAAAGTGATTTTTGGTCTTTTGGATATACACCTAGTAGAGGAATTGCAGGATCAAATAACAGGTCTACATTTAGATCCCTGAATGTTCTCCAAACTTCCTTCCAAAAGGAATGTATTAGCTTGCATTCCCACCAGCAGCACAGAAGTGTTTCCTTTTCTCCACATCCACGCCAACATCTGTAGTTTTGGGATTTTGTTATGTGGGCTACTCTACTGAAGTTAGATGATATCTCAAAGTGGTTTTGATTTGTATTTCTCTGATGATTAAAGATGATGAGCATTTTTTCATGTGTCTGTAGCCCATGCCCCTGTCTTCTTCAGAGGAGCTTCTGTTCAAGTCACTTGCCCACAATGAAATGGGATCACTTGTTCTTTTCTTGTTAATAAGTCTGAGTTCTCTGTGGATTCTGGTTATCGAAACTTTGTCAGAAACATAGCCTGCAAATATCCTCTCCCATTCTGATCCCTCAGGTTTTTATAGCTTGCGACTTCATTGTCATTTTTGTTTGAGAAATCTAATAATTTCCTTCTTTATCTCTTCCTTGACTCAGTGTGACAATCATCACATGTGTACCCATGTGGCCCATATGACCCCTATGACCTCATAGCTCTCATTCCCCTTTTAAATGGAATTTGACAGGAACAGTCCCTCTCAGACAGCAAACCTGCAGCTCAACCTTCTCTTAGCTACCATCATATCTCCCTTGGATTGTTATAATAGATGCCTAAGTGTCCTTCCTGCTCTTCAGTTCATACTCAACACAGAAGCCAAAGATGAATGCAAATATTGTCACTCCTTCACACAAAATCTTCTAGCAGTTACCAATTTCATACCCCAAGCCAAAGCCAAAGTCTTGGCTATGATCCACAAAGCCCTACAGAATCTGCCCACAGCCCCTTACTTCCTTGACCTCATGCCTTTGCTCACTCCTATTTAACCTTAAACCTATTGCACCTGCCAACCACATGCTTATTCATGTTCCTTGCACTTGCTGTTCTCTCCAACATCAGTGCCCTTCCTTCAGTTATCTGTGTAGTACTTGAGCTTCTTCTATGACTTGGCTATTACCTTCTAGTTATCTGCTTAGTAAGGCTTTCCCTGACTACTCTATTTAACACACTGACTGCCATGAAGAACAAAGCAATCCCTAGTCTCAGTATTCCATGAGTTACATATAACTGATGTGACAGTCAATGTGTTCAATTGCAGCCTCAATCCCAAGCACTTTCTATATGTATACTATACTTGCTCTTATTTTATTTTATTTTTTTTTTTGAGACAGAGCCTCAAGCTGTCCCCCTGGGCAGAGTGCCATGGCATTATAGCTCACAGCAACCTCCAACTCCTGGGCTCAAGCGAGTCTCCTGCCTCCACCTCCCAAGTAGCTGGGACCACAGGTGCCCACCACAACGCCCGGCTATTTTTTTGGTTGCAGCCATCATTGTTGTTTGGCGGGTCCGGGCTGGGGATTCGAACCCGCCACCTTAGGTGTATGTGGCTGGCGCCTTAGCCGGTTGAGCTATAGGCGCCGAGCCTATACTTGCTCTTATTTTTCAATAGCACTTACAACTTTTTAACATAGTGTAAAATGTTCCTCTTTCCTTTCTTACTGTTTGAATCTCCTTCCTTAAAATATGAAGAGAGCTTATTTTCTTGATTTTTTTCTCCTGCTATTCCCAACATCTGGAATAGTGTTGGGTATGTATTAAAGTAGGTACTCCATAGATATTTGTCTGACAATTAATCTTTCGAACTTGCCACCATGCACTTACATTGGCAGCACTGTACAAACTGTTTGATAAGGTTTCATAACCTTGGTATATCAGTGTTTCACAGTTGCTGAGTGGTGTTCATCATTGTTGTTGCTTGTTTTTGTGTGGTGTTGCGAGAATGTCAGAGCTTGAATTTGATTGACAAACAAACGTTTGTGAATTTCTTGTTAAATGTGGCCAAGAATGGCTAACATGTTACTCCAAGTTTACAGGGATAATGCCATGAAGAAACGTCAGTGCACAAATGGGTTAAATGTTTTTCCAGGGCGAGAGAAGGTGTCACTGGTGAAGAGAAATCAGGGTGACCAGTAAGGAGCAGAACTGATGAAAACATTCCAAAAATTCATTGAACGTCTTACTGTGTGAAACATAGCAGACCAAGTTAGCACTGATAGAGAAATAGTTAGAAAAATCTTAACTTAATAGTTATAAAATTTTGGCATGAGAAAGGTATGCATAAAAGTGATACCAAAGGAGCTCAACTAAAGCAAAAAGCTCACATGGCACTGTCTATGAAGTACTGTTTAGCCAGTAAACAAATAACTGTATTGGAACATCCTCCCTACTCACCTGATATGGCACCCAATGACTTTTTCTTTACCTAAGATAAAGGAAATATTGGAAGGAAGATATTTTGATGACATTCAAGACATCAAGGGTAATATGACAGCTGTGATGGCCATTCCAGAAAAAGAGTTGCAAAATTGCTTTGAAGGATGGACTAGGCACATAGCTTCCCAAGGAGAATGCTTCAAAGGTGACCAGAGTGGTATTCAGCAATGCAGTATGTAGCACTTTTTCTGGGATGAGTTTGTGTACTTTGTTGTCAGACCACACATAGACTGGATGAATGAAATCTGTGAAGAAGCAAATTGGTGGCTGCTGTTATCCATGGGCCGATCTTTTGGAAAAGCCTGTCTGAGAGAGGACAACTGACACAGAGAAACCTGTACTCTCCATGCTAGGAGGTGACAAGCCTCTGTTTCTATCTTCTCAGAAGTTGGCCACACCTTTGTCTTTACAGGGTTTTCTACATAAGCCAATAAAGCCCTTTTTTTCCTTAGGTGGTTCCAACTGGGCTTCTGTTTGCAACTACAAGATCTAATATAGAAGTGTTCTTTGCACAGACTTACACAGGGCAAAATTTCTCTTTTATGAGTACAAACCTCTCTGAGTGGTCTATATCCTCAGCTCATGCTGTTTCATTTTCCATCCTCAGCTCATCCTGACTTGGCAATGATAGTTGATTTCACACTAGGAGGCTTCTGTTGGAACATCATTTTCAGTTATCTGAAATCTCTGTGTTCACCCACTTTGTGCAAAGCCATGGCAGGGTGTGCTGCCTCCTACCTCCTGTTCCTGGCCATCTAGCCCTCCACCAAGCCACCCCTATAGCTACCCACATCCTAAATACTTGACCTCTATACACATATTTGCTTGTGCTGCCCCACCTCCTCTCTCTACTATAGTTATCATAATCTTCTGCCAGTCAGGAATCAATAACAGAACTAGGAAACCAAGAATGTTATGAAACATCAAGAACATCTTCGTGAACCATCAAAGTGTTTCATCCTGCTGGTTGGGAAATAGCAGCTCAGAAAAGTATCCTACATTCTGTTTATTTTGTAAAACAGCCAGCCAGCCAAATGAAAGAGGATTCAGAGAATTTAAGAGGCCTAATTATTACAAGTTTTTTTTTTTTAACAGAGAAGTGGGGGACAGTAGCTCACTCAGGCATGTAGCCCCTATTACAAGTTTTTAAACTCATAAACACACATGGTGTTATAATAGACCTATTTTTTTTAACTGCTTAGCCAATAGAATTATACACTCACATATCAGTGCTGTCAACAAGTCCCATCATTCTTCCATCCAATCATGCATTTGACAAACATGAATTGAATCTCCAAGTATGAGTCAGATACTGCTAGTGTAGGGCCCCGAAGGAACTCCTAGTCTAGAATAAGAGACAGACAAACAATAGAGTGACAAAGATGCACCAGGTGTGGAAGACTTTGAAAGCACAATGGAGAAGTATCTTATCTTGTTTTGAAGAGTCCAGAAAAACATCTTGGAAGAGATGATACCCAGAAACTAATCTTAAAGGGTGAGTAAAGTTAGCTTAACAAAAGAGGAGAAGGATATTCTAAGAAAGGAGACAAGAAAGAAGACATGGAGACTACAAATGCTCTAGGAGTAGGGAGGGAAAGCAAGGAGAGGGTAAGGGAAGGGACAGGGTAGGACATAGCAGGCTATATTGGGTATGAAGACACATCACCCAGATCCCCCTACAAGAAAGGACTGAGTGTCCCAGCAGTGGGAGTTCTGTGAGGGCACAGGCCTCAATTTTCAGCCCCTTCAGGGTCTGCCTCAGCTACAGAGCCACCTCACCCCAAATCACACCATCCTGGGGACAGCCCACATGTAATGACTGATTAAAGCAAAGCAAAAAAGGACTGGTTACTTTGGGACAAATTTGACGAACAATTTAGCTCCAGAGCTCCCTGTAGGGTGGGCCAAAACTCACCTTCTCCCTTTGTCCACTCCTGCTTCTGTCTCCTCCCTTCTACAGATGTTTATTCCAAGGGCTCTCCTTAAAAAAAATCCTGCACACTAATTCAGTCTCAGAATCTTCATCCCAGGAAACATAATCTGTGATGTGGGCCACTAATGTCTATGAAGAAACTTGGATTTAAAGTTTCCCTGGTGTTTAAAATTAATTTCTCTTCCCACACTACTCCTACCATATGTGCTCCCCACCATATGTGCTCCCCTTCAGAAACACTGTCAGATACAAGAAGCACACTTCAACTTATCCCAGAAACCATACCTACAAGTGACTATATAGGAGAGAGGTTCAACTTTGCCCCATTGTTCTTCCCAAAGATGACCAGAGTGTGTCTGAAAGATGGAAGTATCCTTTCGACAGAACTTCACTCATCACTCAGTCACACCCATCATCCATTCATTCATTAAAGAAACATGTCTTGAACATATGCTAAGGCACTGAACTAACCTTTAAGATTATTTTAGAATGCTCAACTGTGATCATAAAAAAATTAAAAGTAACTTTAGTCATAGGAGTGCTGATGTGTATGGTTTTCCTTGGATTCCTTACTGGTTATCTATGTTCAGATACCCTAAGTGAACTTTTGTTTACAGTTTAGTTTCCCATATGGTGTTTGCAGAGAGAGACAAGGCAAGCCCAAGGGCTTTCAGAATTTTCTTCAGTTACAATTGCTATTGAGAATCCATAAATAGGCATTCTGGACTACTTGAATTGTGGGATACAACATGGAAATCCTTGGTTCCAAAAGCAAACTAGAGAATTTTGCCTCAAAGTGGCATTCAGTTAAACAATATATTTTGTTTATTATTATTATTTAATTTTTTAAATTTCAGATTAATATGAGGGTACAATTAGGTTACATTGCTTGCATTTGTTAGGTGAAGTACAAGTTGTAGTTGAGCTCTTCACCCGGGTATGTGCTGTATACCCTTATATTGTGCTCATTAGGTTAGAGCTTACCAATCTCCCTCCTGTCCTCCCTCTCCCTTTAACTCCTTCCCAGTCCACCCACTTGAGTTTAATTGTGTTTTTCTCTTACATGGGCTTATAGTTGTTCATGTACTAATTTCAAAGTAGTATTGAGTACATCAAATACTTGCTTTTGCGTTCTTGTGATACTTTACTGAGGAGAATATTCTTCAACTCCATCTAGGTAAATACAAAAGATGTAAAGTCTTCATCTTTTTACGGCTAAATAGTATTTCATGGCATACATATACCACAGTTTCTTAATCCATTTATGGGTGATGGAAACTTGGGTTGCTTCCATGTCTTGATGATTGTGAATTGAGTTGCTCTAAACTTATTAGTGCAAATGTCCTTATGGTAAAATGATTTTTTTCTTTTTGGGTAGATACCTAGTAATGGGATTGCAGGATCAAATGGAAGGTCTACTTCTAGCTCTTTGAGGATTCTCTATATGCCTTTCCACAGATACTGTATTAGTTTGCAATCCCACCAACAGTGTAAAAATGCTCCTTTCTCTCCACATCCACCCCAGCATCTGCAGCTTTGGGACTTTGTAATATGGGCCATTCTCACTGGGGTTAGGTACCTAGATACCTCAAGGTAGTTTTGATTTGCATTTCTCTGATGATTAGGGATGGTGAGTATTTTCTCATGTGTTTGTTGGCCATTTGTCTGTCTTCTTTGGAGAAGTTTCTGTTCATGTCTCTTGACCACTTATAAATGGAATTGTTTGCTCCTTTTTTGGTGATAGGTTTGAGTTCTCTGCTGATTCTAGTTATCAGCCCTTTGTCAGATTTGTACCATGAAAATATCTTCTCCCATTATAAAAGTTGTCTGTTTGTTTCATTCTTGTGCCCTTAACAGTGCAGCAGCTTTTCAACTTGATCACATCCTATTTATTTATTTTTGGTGTTGCTTCAATTGTCACTTGGATCTTCATAAAATCTTTCCCCAAGACAATGTCAAGAATTTTCCCCATATTTTCTTCTAGAGTTTTTATCATTTAATTTCTTAATTTTAAGTCTTTTATCCAGTGTAAGTCAATTTTTATAAGTGGTGAGAGATGCGGATCCAGTTTCAGTCTTATACATGTGGTTAACCAGTTCTCTCAACACCATTTATTAAACAGGGATTCTTTTCCCCAGTGTATGCTTTTATTTGGTTTATTGAAGATCAGATGGTGATATGTGGCTGGTTTCATCTCATGGTTCTCTATTCTATCCCATAGATCTATGTCTCTATTTTTTTGTGCCAGTACTATGCTGTTTTAATCACTATAGCTTTGTAGTATAGCCTGAAGTCTGATAAAGTGATGCTTCCAGAATTGCTTTTATTTCTTAGAATTGCATTGGCTATTTGGGTTTTTTTCTGGTTCTTTATGAAATTAACTTTAGAACAAATGGGCTTAATAGACATATACAGAATATTCCACTCCAGTAAAATTGAGTATACTTTCTTCTCATCAGCCCACTGATCATTCTCCAAAATTGATCATATCCTAGGACACAAATCAAGTCTCAACAGATTTAAAAGAACAGAAATTATACCTTGTATCTTTTTGGACAATCACAGGAATAAAAATAGAACTCAACTCCAACAAAAATCTTCATCACCACACAATGTCATGGAAACTAAACCACCTTATGTTGAACTTGGGTGGAGTGGGAGAGGGAGCAGTTTGTCTTAAATGTGGGGCGCTATTTCGCTCTCTCTCTCTCTCTCTCTCTCATTCTTTCTTTCTTTTTTTTTTTTTTTTTTTTGATGGAGTTTTGCTCTGTTACCCAGTGTAGAGTGCCATGGTATCAGCCTAGCTCACAGCAACCTCAAACTCCTGGGATCAAGTGATTTCCCTGCCTCAGCCTCCAGAGTAGCTGGGACTATAGGCACCTGCCACCACACCCAGCAAGTTTTTCTTTTCTTCTTTCTTTCTTTCTTTGTTTAACAAGCCTAAGCCAGGTTCAAACCTACCAGCCCCAGAGCATGTGGCTAGCACCTTAACCACTGAGCTAAGGGTGCCCAGTCACCCTGCAAGTTTCTTTATTTATGGTAGAGATGGGTCCCTGCTCTTGCTCAGGCTGCTCTTGAACTCCTGAGCTTATGCAACCCACCTGCCTCAGCCTCCCAGAGTGCTGGGATTACAGGCATGAGCCACTCCGCCCCATCAAGGGGGAGCTGTTTCTAGAAGTTAGGAGCAAGAGGCAGGTCACAATACCTGTGTACTTCAGGTGGCGTTTACTAAAGATTGTTTTAAAATTTCAGAAGCATTCTCCCCGCTTTGACTATATGTTTAAATCGATCTGTGAAAATTTCTCCGTCTATAACTCATGCAGTACAGTTCACAGCAGACTGGGCTGCTGAAAATCAGGCTAAGGTTTTTGTGAACAATTGAGCCCCGAGTGGATTTCATCCTGACACAATGTCTTTCAGAGTTCTTATCTCCCACTTAGAGGAATTTTTTTTTGAAATATAGCCTTCTCAATTTTTTATTTACTGCCACAAAAAATGACTTAAATAGTTCCATAAGTGAGTGCATGATTTTCTCAAAAACTACCTCTTTAGAATGCCATTCTGATTCTCTGAAAAGAGAATGTGTGATGAATATTACAGTATTTATGTCATCTTAGCATTTGAGTGACTCTTGAAAATTCAGAATGGAAATTTAGGAATCTTAAGAATAAAATAGGCTCTTCCAACATTGCTGTTACAATTACAGTGAAAGATTCTAAAAACAGAAATGATCTCCTCTTTACTCATCTGGGTAGTCTTGCCTTTTCTTTCTTTCTTTCTTTCTTTCTTTCTTTCTTTTTTTTTTTTTTTAGACAGAGTCTCACTTTGTTGCCCTTGGTAGTCTTTTCTATTTAACCATGACATAAACGGAATGAGTGGTCCTGAAACAGTGGACTCTTCCCTCTCTTTGTTTTTCTGGTCACAAAAGCATGATGTGATGACAACTATAATAATCTCAAACTATATCCAGTATTAAAATATTTTTCTCTTGCAATTATAATGCCCTCCTCCACCTCAACTTTTATTATATTTAATATTCTTGTTTTTTTTTTTTTGCAGTTTTTAGCCAGGGCTGCATTTGAACCCCCCACTCCTGGTATATGGGGCTGATGCCCTACTCCTTGAGCCACTGGTGCCACCCAATACTCTTGGTTTTGATTGAGCTTAACATTATCACTAGGCATACTGGAAAGAGAAGATGAGTATCTTTTTCTTCTTTGATTACAAACTTATCTGTCACCTTTCTAGAATGAGGAGTTTAGACTTTGTCTCTATTGTATACTCTCTGAGTACTGTGAGGTATACCTGGATAAGAATACTTATTCCCAAATGTGAGTAATCCTTGTTATGGAACCATTCTCTTCATTTCTGGCACTATGGCCTATACCTTCTAACAGCCAGAATCACTCCCCTGAATGACCAGCTAAGGTGTACCCACCACATTTCTCTTTCTCTCTCTCCACTCCCCTCCTCATTCTTTTTCTTCTCTCACACTCACCACGGGCTTTAGCACAAAAATGTAAACAACACCACAAACACTAGTTTTGAAAGACTAAATCCATGTTACATTGTGGAAACTATATATAGTGTGTTAGATCATTAACTTACACAAAATTTTACCAGTAAGAAGCCATAATGTATGTGGTAAGTGATCCTGCTATCAAGGACGGGGTGGAAGAATAGTGATACCCAAGTGAGGAAGAGTATTTTATCTCCAATGTTTAGAATTGCTGATAGTAAAAGGCAGATGAACTTTTAGTCACGTTATTATTGTTTTCTAACTCTCTAAAGATAATGCCCTCTTTATTGCCTATACTTAAAGCTGAATTTTCTTACTGCCTCTGTAGTAGTCTGCCATATTCTGGTATTTGTTAAGAAAACAAACAAAACGTAAACCATATGAGGACAGAGATTTTTTGCCTGTTGTGTTCATTAGTGTATCCCAAGTGTCTAGCACATATTAAATGGTCAATAAATACATATTTCTGAGTTAATAAATTTATTATGAATTATATTAATTTATCATATAATGAAAGAAGGTATATGATCAATTAATAAGGCATAAAAAGCAGTATAGCAAATATTCACCAAGATGACCTAGTAAATAGAATTCAACACTACTAGATCCTCTGTATAACCTTCTCTTGTCCTATTCCTTTCCATTATTCTAGTGGCTGCAAGAATCCTGAATTAATCTCTCTTTTATTTTTTCTATTTTATTGTATTATTCGCTTTCTTTCTTGAGTGTGGGCTATATTATACGCACCAAAGGATGTTAGATAAATAATAAAAACCCATGTGTCTACCACTTAGTGAAGCAATAGATTATTATCAAAATCAGTGAAGTTACTGTTTCTTCCTCATCTTAAAAGCAATGTCTTCCCGCCCTTTCCTAAATGTTATTTATCATTTCCTTGCTTGCCCTTATAGGTTTACTACATTTTTATGTATGAATATGAAGAATATATTTTTCCATTTGACATCTTAAACTTTATGTGCATGGTAAAATATTGCATATATTCATGTGTGATTTACTTTTTGTGATCGGCATTGCGTGTGTGAGAGTCTAGGACTATGGGGACCAGTTATGCTGGTTGTGTACTACACAACTCCAGTTTAACTTGAGGTCTGAGTGAATGGTAACTCCAAGAGTTGCATGATATTAACCTACTTGGCTATCCATAAGGCTGTGATAGATTGTGTTTCCAAAGATGAGCACAAAATATCTCCCATTCCACAGGCTCCTTTGCAATGTGACCTCATCATGCCCATATAAAGAAATGGCGTCTATTTTCCCTCCCCATTTATCTGGGCTTGCTTTTTGACTTATTTCAACTAACAAAATGTATTAGAAATGATGCTGAATAATTTCCAAGGCTAAGAAATAAGAGATGTATAACTTCTGCCTTCACACTTGGAATGCTTTACACTATCAGGTAAGAAATCTGATTTCTCAAAGACCACCATATTGTAAGAAAGATCAAGCTGACCATATGGTAAGAGAGAGGCCACTTGGAGGAGCACTGAAGTGCCAGACACATGGGTGAAGCCTTATTGTACCTTCTAGCTCAGCACAGTCACCTACTGATTGTAGGTGAGTTAAATGAACCCCGCTGATGCTATGTGGCACAGAACTTCCCGGCTCTGCCCTGACTAAATCTCTGGCAAACAGTATCATGAGCAAATAATATGAAACTAGAATGGCCCTTCAGAACATTAGCAGTTGTCCTGAGTTGGACTGAATAGTCACTGGATGTGGCCACATGAGCAAGGAAGGTGATCTTGGCTGAAGTGGTTCTCTGCAGGTGAGACAGTCTCTGAGATCTAATAGCTGAAGGTGACTGCTGACAGCACCATCAGCATCTGAGGCCAAAAGTCTTTCACTGAAGGAGGATCTAGGAAGTACACCAGTGTCCACAAGTATTTTATTGTATGAAAACTATTTATTAAACTCTTGTTGTTATTGGCTATTTGGATTTCTGAGCTCCTCTGATATCGTCTTATATTTTCTAAATGTGTTAACGTTTAGCAGTTCATATTTAATTCTGAATGAACCGAGAAGTGGGTTTTTTTCTTCATGATATGAGGTAAAGATCCTATTTTTTCCTTACAAATAACTTAATTTGCAATGATACCTTTATCATATATCAAGTGTATCTCTGTGTGTTTTGGTGGGCTGCCAATTGTGTTATTGTGTTCTGTTGGTTTATTTTTCTATCTCTGATCCAGTGTCATAGTGCCTTATAAATTTATAAGACTTGGGGCAGGGTTCCCTCAACTTTATCATTCCTCTCCTGGAGCATCTGGGCTATTCTTGACTTTGCTCTACTATATACATTTTAAATTAGTTTGTCAAATTGCACACACACACACACACACACACACACACACACAATCTATTGGAAATTGTTTCTTTTGTTCTGTTTTATGTGAAAATATCTTTTGTTTTTGAGACAGGGTCTCACTCTGTCACACAGGCTGGAGTGCAGTAGTATGATTATAGCTCACTGCAGACCTGAACTTCTGGGCTCAAAACAATTCTCCTGCTTCAGCCTCCCAAGTAGCTGGGACTATGGCACTTGCCACCATGCCTGGTGAGATACATGTATTATGTCCTTGGATTTTTTAAAAACATGAAGATGAAAACAGATTAATTGTTGCTGGGGACTGAAGGGTTGGGGGAATGGAAAGTGACTGTTTAGTGGATACAGGGTTTCTTTTTGAGATATGGACAGTGTTTTGGAATTGGATAGTGCCAAAGGTCACATCGCATTGTGAACATACTTAAAAAAAAAAACCCACCAAATTGTAGACTTCAAAATGTAGATTTTAAAATAATGAATTCTTTGTAAGTAAATTTTTGTCTTCTAAAAATAATGCAAAAACAGTTTAACACCCATTCATAATAAAAAATGCTCAGAAAACTAGGAATAGAGGACAACTTTCTCAGCTTGATTTAATAAAGAGCACTTTCAAAAACCCTGGAGCTGACATTATACACAATGGTGAAAGACAGAATACTTTCTTCTTAAGAACCAGAGCAAGGAAAGATGTCTGATCTCATCGCTCATATTCAGTATAATATTGGGACCCTGCAAGTACAATAGGCAGTACACATTGAAAGCACAGGTGAGAAAATCATCACTGAAAGAATGAAGGAAAATGTCTCCAAATTTAGGGACATGAATTGTCAGATAAAAAGGGCCTGCCTAGAACATAGCACAATGGGAGAAAATAGGCCTGTATCAAGATAATTTTAGTACAATGTGAATAAACAGAAGCTGCTAGAAAGGGAAAAAAATAGATTTTATACAAAGGATCATGTATCAGAATGACATTATTCTTCATAACAGCAGCCATGGAAGCAACAATGTAGCAATGACACTAAAATTTGGAAGGGAAATTATTTCCAACCTAGAATTCTTTATTTGACTATTTCATATACATGGAATCATACAATGTGTGACTTATGTCTGACTCCTTTTACTTAGCGCAATGCTTTCAACTTTGTCCATATTGCAGCATATATTGGTATTTCAGTACTCTCTTTCTTTTCATGGCTGAATAATATTCCTTTGAATGATTATACCCAAGTTTATTTATCCATTAGTTGATGGATGATCTATTTCTACTTTTTGGCTATTACAGACAATGCTGCTATGAACATTCATGTACAAATTTCTATGTGTACATGTTTTCAGTTTTCTTGGTTGTATATATCTAGGTGTGAAAGTGTTGAGTTACACAGGGTGTCCATAAAGTTCGTGTGCAATTTAAAATAGTTTTTAAAATAGTCAACTATTTTAAATTGCACACGAACTTTATGGACACCTGTATATATTGACAGTAACTCTACCTTTAACTTTTTAAGAAACTGAGCAAGTTTAGTGGTAGACAAGATAAGGGCAAGCCTTCTAGGGAGCCACCAAAGGGATCAAAACAAACCGCTACAATTTTTTGTGACTATAATGTGTTCTGCTTCCTCTGACACCAGCACTAGGAAGACAGTACTATGTTCAAGGCTACCTCTGAACTGGGGAGCGTGAGATGGTATTAGGGTAAGTTAAAAATGCCACATTTGTTGTTCTTACTGAGATTCAGCTTGTTATTTATTTATTTATTTATTTATTTTTGAGACAGTCTTAAGCTGTCGCCCTGGGCAGAGGTGCTAGGGCGTCACAGCTCACAGCAACCTCAAACTCTTAGACTCAAGCGATTCTCTTGCCTCAGCCTCCCGAGTACCTAAGACCATGGGCGCCCGCCACAGTGCCCAGCTATTTTTTTGTTGCAGTTGTCATTGTTGTTCAGCAGGCCCAGGCTGGGTTCCAACCCTCCAGCCTCAGTGCACGTGGCCAGCGCCCTACTCACTGAGCTACCGGTGTCACCCAACTTGTTTTCCTTGATTAAGCACTGAGCTGGTCATTGCAACCTTTTGGTTAGTTTCCAGAGTTCTGAAAATGTTGATTCTTGTCAGCTTTTTGCCAGTTCTTCCCATTGCTTTCATGGAAGGACAGAGTTTTGAAATTCCTTATTCTACCATGTTCTATAACATCTTTCTTGACTGTTAAATTGTCAAATACTTTTTCTGCATCAGTTGATGGGATCATATTATTTTTCTTCCCAGCCTGTTAATATGGTAACTTACATGGATTGATTTTTCTTTTCTTTTTCTTTATTTCTTTTCTTTTTTTTTTTTTTTGTGACAGAGCTTCAAGCTGTCCCCCCGGGCAGAGCGCCGTGGCATCACAGCTCACAGCAACCTCCAACTCC
>NW_003852404.1:1231427-1237287 GCF_000181295.1 Otolemur garnettii
GCTAACAGCAATCTCCAATTCCTGGGCTCAAGCGATTCTCCTGCCTCTGCCTCCCAAGTAGATGAGACTACAGGTGCCTGCCACCATTCCCAGCTAAATTTTTTTTTTTTTTAATGTGGAGCCAGAGTCTAGCTATTGCCTAGTCTGGTCTCAAACTTCTGGTCTAAAGTAATCCTCCCACCTCAGTCTCAAAGTGCTATGATTACAGGCATGAGCCACCATGTTTGGCCACAATCTGTTTTTAAAAATTTTTTTATTTATTTTTAGTTTACTTTACTATTTATTTATTTTTCAGACAAAGTCTTACTCTGTTGCCCACACCAGAGTGCTGTGGCATCAGTCTAGCTTACTGCAACCTCAAACTCCTGCCTTAGCCTCCCGAATACCTGGGAGTACAGGTATGTGCTACTATGCTGTCTAGTTTCTTTATTTTTAGTACAGATGGGGTCTTGCTCTTTTTTTTTTTTTTTTTTGAGACAGAGCCTCAAGCTGTCCTGCTCGGTAGAGTGCTGTGGCATCATAGCTCACAGCAACCTCCCAACTCTTGAGCTCAAGTGAGTCTCCTGCCTCAGCCTCCCAAGTAGCTGGGACCACAGGCATCTGCCACAATGCCTGGCTATTTTTTGGTTGCAGCCGTCATTGTTGTTTGGCGGGCCCAGGCTGGATTCATACCCGCCAGCTCAGGTGTATGTGTCTGGCTCCTTAGCCGCTTGAGCCACAGGCACCGAGCCATATGGATTGATTTTCAAAAGTGGAACCAGCATTATTTACATATCTGAAATAAATCCCCTTTGTTCATGATATGTAGTTCTTTTTATATATTGCTCAATTTTATTTGCTAATATTTTGTTGAGCACTTTTATGCCTATATTCATGAGGGTTATCACTCTGCAGTTTTCTTTTTTTCTGGTTTTGGTATCAGTATAATATTGGCCTCATAAAATGAACTGGGAAATTTTTCCTCCTCTTCTATTTTTTGGAAGAGGTTCTGTAGATTTGGTGTTAATTCTTTTTTAAATGTTTGATAGAATTCACCTGGAATTTATGTTTGGTACAATTCATATGGGTCTGGGGATTATTTTCTTGGGAGTGTTAAATTGATAAATTCGATTTCTGTAAGCACTATAGGGCTACTGCAATTATCAATTTAATATTGGATAAATTGGGTAATTTGTGCTTTTTAAGTAATTGGTCCATTACATTTAATTCATCAAATTTATATGTGCAGAGTTGTTCGTAGTATTCTCATAGTATCGTTTTTATGTCTGCAGAGTCTATAGTGAGATCCTGTTTCATTTCTGATATTAGTCATTTGTATCTTCTCTCTTTCCTTCTCTGTTCATCTTGTTAGATACTTGTCAATTTTATTGCTCTTTTCAAAGAACCAGCTCCTTACACATTCATTTTTACCTATTGTTTTTCTGTTTTCAATGTATATGACTTTTGCTCTTATTTTTATTTTTTCTTTCCTTCTGCCTTCTCTGGATTTACTCTTCTTTATGTAATTTCTTATTTTTTATTGTTGGGGATTCATTGAGGGTACAAGATGTGTCACACACTGAGACTCCGCCCCCCTCCCTCCTTGCCTCTCTCTGCTCTTACTTTCCTCCACCCCCTCCCTCCTCCTCTCTCTCTCTGCTCTCCCCTTTTCCCACCCCTACTGTGTCATTAATTGTCCTCATATCAAAATTGAATACATAGGATTCATGCTTCTCCATTCTTGTGTTGCTTTACAAAGAACAATGTGCTCTACTTCCATCCAGGTTAATACAAATGCTGTAGTCTCCATTTTTTAAATGGCTGAATAGTATTCCATAATATACATGTACCACAGCTTGTTAATCCATTCCTGGGTTGGGAGGCATGTAGGCTGTTTCCACATTTTGGCAATTGTAAATTGAGCTGCAGTAAACAGTCTAGTGCAAGTGTCCTTATGATAAAAGGGTTTTTTTTTTTTCCTTCTGGGTAGATGCCCAGTAATGGGATTACAGGATCAAATGGGAGGTCAACTTGAGTTCTTTGAGGGTTCTCCATACTTCCTTCTAAAAAGGTTGTATTAGTTTTCAGTTTCACTAGCAGTGTAAAAGTGTTCCTTTCTCTCCAAAACTGTACCAGCATGTGCAGTTTTGAGATTTTATGATGTGGGCCATTCTCACTGGGGTTAGGTGATATCTCAGGGTGGTCTTGATTTGCATTTCTCTAATAATTAAGGATGATGAGCATTTTTCATATGTTTGCTAGCCATTCATCTGTCTTCTTGAGAGAAGATTCTATTCTTCTCTCCTCCCTATTGATATATAGGTTTTTTGGCTTTTTTCATGTGGATTAATTTGAGTTCTCTATAGATCCTAGTTATTAAGCTTTTGTCTGATTCAAAATATGCAAATATCCTTTCCCATTGTGTAGGTTGTCTATTTGCTTTGGTTGTTGTGTCCTTAATTGTACAGAAGCTTTTCAGTTTAATTAAGTCTCATTTGTTTATTTTGGTTGTTATTACAATTGCCATGGGAGCCTTCTTCATAAAGTCTTTCCCCAGGCCAATATCTTCCAGTGTTTTTTCTATGCTTTCTTTGAGGATTTTTATTGTTTCATGCCTTAAATTTAAGTCCTTTATCCATCTTGAATCAATCTTTGTGAGTGGAGAGAGGTGCAGGTCCAGTTTCAGTTTTTTGCATGTGGATATCCACTTCTTCCAGCACCATTTATTGAATGGAGAATCTTTCCCCCAGTGTATGTTCTTGTTTGGTTTATCAAAGGTTAGGTGGTTGTAAGTTGTTAGTTTCATTTCCTGGTTTTCCATTCTATTCCAAATGTCTATGTCTCTATTTTTGTGCCAGTACAATGCTGTCTTGATCACTATGGCCCTGTAATACAGTCTAAAATCTGGTATGCTTATGCCTCCAGCTTTATTTTATTACTAAGAACTGCCTCAGGTATATGGGTTTTTTTCTGGTTCCATACAAAATGCAGAATCCTTTTTTCCAAGTCTTAAAAGTACAATATTGGTACTTTAGTAGGGATGGCATTGAATCAATAGAATGGTTTGGGAAGTATAGACTTATTAACTATGTTGATTCTTCCCAGGCATGAGCATGGTATGTTCTTCCATTTGTTAATATCCTCTGCTATTTCCTTTCTTAGGGTTTCATAATTTTCTTTATAGAGGTCCTTCACCTCTTTGGTTAGGTATATTTCTAGGTATTTCATTTTCTTTGGGGATATGGTGAAGGGAGTTGTGTCCTTAATTAGCCTCTTATCTTGGTTGTTATTGGTGTATACAAAGGCTACTGACTTGTGGACATTGATCTCATATCCTGAGACATTACTGCATTTTTTGATGACTTCCAGGAGTCTTTCAGTCGAGTATTTGGGGTTCTCTAAGTATAAGATCATATCCTCAGCAAAGAGGGAGAGTTTGACCTCCTCTGTTCCCATTTGGGTGCCCTTTATTTCCTTATCTTGCCTAGTTGTATTGGCTAGAAATTCCAGCACTATGAATAGTAATGGCAACAGAGGACAACCTTGTATGGTTCCAGTTCTAAGTGGAAAAGCTTTCAGTTTAACTCCATTCAGTAAAATATTAGCTTTGGGTTTGTCATAGATAGCTTCCATCAGTTTCAGAAATGTGGAATGTATGCCTATACTCTTCAGTGTTCTAATTAAAAAAGGATGCTGGATTTTATCAAATGCTTTTTCTGCATCTATTGAGAGGATCATATAGTCTTTGGTTTTGCTTCTGTTGATACAATGAATAATGTTTATAGACTTGCGTATATTAAACCAACCTTGCCTCCCTGGGATGAAACCTACTTGATCATGATGTATGATTTTTTTGATGATAAGATGTAATCTAGGGGCAGAGCGAAGATGGCGGACTGCAGCCAGCTTTTTACAGAAGCTCCCATCCAGAAGGAGGCTTAAAGGACAGAAGTTTAGCAAAGGAGCTGATGGTTTGGAGTGGAGCCATCCTGAGATGAGCTGTGACCCCAAAAATACAATCAAAAGGTACAAAATCCACCACCAAGCAGATGGGAGTCTCCTCTCCCACAAGAAGGGCTCGCAGTTTACTCCATGCAAACAAGCGAGCAGAGTTCAAACATCCTCCCACTCTATCCCACGGGAGAGCCTCCCTAAAAACTGGGCCTCCTACCCCTGCTGGCATGCCACTGCACTCTCCTGACAGGCATAAAACTGTAAAACTGTATAAAACTGTATATATTCCCCACCTGCAACATTGAACTCTGAAGATCTTCCCCCTCGCCCCAAGATCTGGAGTTTTGTTACCTATGGAGTCCAGATTCCTAGGCATCTCCTTGAGAGAAGTGGAAGGGGAAAGGGCTGACTGTGGCACAGGAGTGAGGAGAAGAAAGTTGGCTCAGAGGAAGCCATACAGCAACAGTGGCATCCTGAGATGCAAACTGACTCCATTCCAGATAGGCAAGCCCTGTCTCTCTGGGCAACCAGATGTTCCAGACAGCAGCCACAGACCTAACAGACTTGGTAACTTTTGTAAGTAAAGAAAATATTAGCACCAGTCCTCAGGGGAATAGCTGAGACAAAGGTAGTGGGCGGGCAGAGGCTGGAATTGATACCTGAGTATAAACTCTAATTTGCTTGCTGCCCAGAGCTGAGTTCTTGACCAGCTCTAGAAAGCCTCTGAATTAAAGAAGAATTTGGATAGGACAGAAAGTGTGAGGTTGTAACGGCCATAACTTTCAAAGCGTAAATTCTTCCCCTGCCGGATTGGACTCAGATTTCCCAAAGAGCACCTCACCCTCAGGGGAATGCTGAGGCAAAGGCAGTGAGTGGGCAGAGGCAAAGATTGACACCTGAGTGTAAATTCTAATTGCTGCCCAGGGTTGAGTTGTTCATCAGCGTTAGCAGCCTCTCACTTGCAGAGGAATCTAGCTGCGACAGAAGGCGAGAGGCTGGAATTAAGAGAACGTTCCCAGCCTAATTTAAACATGCAAGGCCCCCCTGCCAGACACAGATTTCTGGGTGATTTTGGCAGTTGTAAACCCCAGGAGGAGTTGTCTACTGGAGTGAATAGGGTCATGGACCAGGGGAATTACTAGTGGCTGGGTGCAAGGTGGGGAAGGCATTATTAACCTTGCCAGACTAACCCATCTGCTGGGTGGGTCTCTTTGCCCTCACGGAGCACTGGAGCAAGTTATATCCGAGCTGTGAGCAGACCCCTCTTATCTAGCTGCCGGAGATATTTGAACTCTCCACCTGAAACTGTTGCTGACTGGGACAACTGATTTGGACCCCTTAAACTGGGCAGACCACCCAGGGACCATTCAAAGGGGCACCTGGGTGTATGGTTGAGGGAAGGTTTGATTTTCTGTGCCCAATTGTTGTTTATGGGAGGCGGGACGATTTAATTGCTGGTATTTCTCCATAGCTGAGACTTCAACCAAGAGAAACTGAATCACTAGGGTAGGACAGAGACCAGCTGAAAATAAGACAGAGCCACTTAGCCCCACCACACCAAGCAGGTCCCCAGTCTCTCAGGCCGTGACACCATATGGGTCCTTGACAAACCTTAAGGGGAAAAGCCAAACAGGGTAAAATAACCATGGGGCAGAATCAGTGGAAAAGCTCTGGTAATATGAATAACCAGAGTAGATCAACCCCCCAAGAAAGGATGTGGCTGGTAATATGAATAACCAGAGTAGGCCAACCCCTCCATGAAAGGATGTGGCAGGCAAAACTGAAGATCCCCTATATAAACAGATCGCTGAGATGTCAGAAATTGAATTCAGAATTGGGATTGCAAATAAGATTAATAGAATGGAGGCAAAGATAGAAATAGAAATTCAAGGAGCATTCCAAAAGTTCACTCAAGAATTCAATGAAT
>NW_003852404.1:1262096-1265231 GCF_000181295.1 Otolemur garnettii
TGGCATGTCTGGAAAGTTCTCTTTCATAATTTCATGAAGAAGAGCCTCTGTGTTTTGTGAAGCAACTTCATCACCTTCAGGGATTCCTATAAGGTGAGTATTAGTTTTCGTCGAATTATCCGAGAGCTCTATGAGAGTGAGATCTGTTTTTGTTCTCCATTTCTTTTGATCTTTGTGCTCCTGGGCTTCTTCAAAAGCTTTGTCTTCAAAATCATAGATCCTTTCTTCTGCCTGTTCCACTCTGTTATGGAGGTATTCCACTGTGTCTTTCAGATCCTTGAGGGCTGAAACCTCTTGTCTCAGTGTTTCAAAATCTTTGATCATTTTATCTTTAAAATCGTTGAGTTTTTCAGACATCTTTTGAATAATTTCTTGAGATATCTTTTGAATAATTTCTTGAGATATCTTTTGAATAATTTCTTGAACTCCTAATTCTTTCCTTTCTTCCATTCTGTTAATCTTATTTGCCATTCACATTCTGAACTCGATTCTGACATCTTAGCCATTTGCTTGTGGAGGGGTCTTCAATTGCATCTGCCCCATTTTTTCTTGGAAGAGTTGATCTACTCTGGTTACTGGAGTTACCAGAGTTTTTCCACTGATTCCACCCCATGCTGAGTTTACTTTATTTGGAGGCCCTATCAGAACTGTTCAGTTGTTGGCTTCTTCTCGTTGCCCAGAGAGACAGGCCGAGTGTGTCTGTTGTCTTCTCCCAGTTCTCAAGTGCTGGGGCCCCCAGGGTGCAGTGTAACAGTAGCAGCTGCACAGGAGTGTGTGTGGCCAGATTAGACTTCATTTATTTTATTTATTGTTTTAGAAAACCAACTCCTTGTTTTATTGATTTTCTGAATGATTCTTTTGTTTTCAATTTCATTGCTTTCTGATTTAATTTTGGATATTTCCTTTCTTTTGCTGGGTTTAAGCTTAGATTGTTCTTCATTTTCTAATTCCATCCGATGGCTTGTGAGTTTGTTGATGTGCTCTCTTTCTGTTTTTCAAATGTAGCTCTAAAGTGATAAATTTTCCTCTCAAAACTACTTTTGCAGTATCCCACAGGGTTTGGTAGCTTGTGTCTTTATTGTTGTTGTGCTCAAGGAAGTGAATGATTTCCTCTTTCATTTCTCCTTGCACCCAACTGTCATTCAACAGAAGCTTGTTTAATTTCCTTGCCTTTGTGTGGGGTTGTACATTTTTGTTAGAGTTTAGTTCCACCTTTAGTGACTTGTGATCTGAGAAGATACAAGGTAAAATTTCAATTCTTTTGATTGTGTTGAGGTTTTTTTTTGTGTCCTAGGATATAATCAATTTTGAAAAGTGTTCCAGGGGCTGATGATAAGAATGTATATTCTTTATCTTTGGGATGGAGTATTCCATATGTGTCTATCAAGCACAGTTGCTCTAGGGTCTCATTTAAGTCCCTTATATCTTTGTTTAAGATCCTGTTTAGAGGATCTGTCCAGCTGTGTAAGAGGAGTATTAAACTCCCCTGTTATTGTGGTATTATAAAATATCATATTGGTCAGACTGAGTAATGTCTGTTTCAAGAATCTGGGACCATTTAAATTGGGATGAATAAATATTTAGAATTGAAATGTCTTCTTGTTGTATTTTTCCCTTGACCAACATAAAGTGACCATCTTTGTCTTTTTTTCCTTTTTATAAATTAAATCATAGCTGTATACATTAATGCAGTCATGGTGTACAGTGTGGTGTTTTCACATACAATTTGAAATATTTTCATCAAACTGGTTAACATAGCCTTCATGTTATTTTCTTATTGTGTTAAGACATTTATATTCTACTTTTAGAAAGATTCACTTGTACCCTTGTAACATAAACCATAGAGGTGATCCCACCAATTACCCTCCCTCCACCCATCCACCCTCCTCTCCTCCGCTCTCCCCTCCCCATATTCTTAGGCTATAATTAGTTTCATAGTAGGGCTGAGTACGTTAGATACTTTTTCTTCCATTCTTGAGATACTTTGCTAAGAAGAACATTTTCCAGCTCCATCCATGTAAACATGAAGGAGGTAAAGTCTTCTTCTTTCTTTAGGGCTGCATAATATTCCATGGTGTACATACACCACAGTTTCTTGATCCATTCTTGGGTCGATGGGTACTTGGGCTTCTTCCATGACCTAGCAACTATGAATTAGGCTGCAATAAATATTCTGATACAAATATCTTTGTTGTAATGTGATTTTTTGTCTTCTGGATATATTTATACCTAATAAAGTAATTGTAGGATCAAATGTCAGGTCTATTTTTAGTTCTTTAAGTGTACTCCAGATGTCTTTCAAACATTAGTTTGAATTTCCACCAGCAGTGTAGAAGTGTTCTCTTTTCTCCACATCCACGTCAGTGTCTCTGGTTTTGGGATTTTGTGATATGGGATAATCTTACTGGAGTTAGGTGATATCTCAAAGGAGTTTTGATTTGCATTTCTCTGATGATTAAGGATGGAGAGTATTTTTTCATATATCTGTAGGCCATGCACCTATCTTCTTTAGAGAAATTTCTTTTCAAGTCCCTTGCCCACCCTGAGATGGGATCACTTGTTCTTTTCTTGTTAATACATTTGAGTTCTCTATGGATTCTGGTTATTAAACCTTTGTTGTAAACAGAACCTGCAAATATCTTCTCCCACTCTGAGGGGCGTCTACTTGCCTTACTTACTGTATTCTTGGCTGTGCAGAAGCTTTTTAGTTTCATCAGGTCCCAATAGTGTATTTTTGATGTTGCTTCAATTGCCCGGGGTGTCCTCCTCATAGAATGTCACCCAGGCTGATTTCTTTAAGTGTTTTCCCTACACTTTCTTCTAGTACTTTTATAGTTTCATGTTTTAAGTTTAAATCTTTAATCCAGTGAGAGTCTGTCTTAGTTAATTGTGAAATGTGTGGGTTCAGTTTCAGTCTTCTACAGGTCACCAGCCAGTTCACCTATCACCATTTGTTAAATAGGGAATCTTTTCCCCACTCAATGTTTTTAATTGGCTTGTCAAAGATCAAGGAACAGTAGGTAGCTGGATTCATCTCTTGGCTCTCTATTCTGTTCCATACATCTACCTCTCTATTTTTGTGCCAGTACCATGCTGTTTTGATCACTATGGATTTATAGTATAATCTGAGGTCTG
>NW_003852404.1:1265640-1283365 GCF_000181295.1 Otolemur garnettii
CAGTTTTGTAGTAGAATCCTTGGTGTTCTCCAAATATACAATCATATCATCTGTGAAGAGTGTAAGTTTAATCTCTTCATCTTTGTCTTTTTTGACTTTAGTTGCTTTAAATCCACATGTATCTGAAAATAAGATTGCAACTCTTCTTTTCTTCTAAATTCCCTTTGCCTGAAAAATTATCTTCCAACCTTTAACTCTGAGTTTTAATTTGTCTTTTGAAGCTAGGTGCATTTCCTGCAGACAGCAAATGGATGGCTTGGGTTTTTTAATCTAGTCAGCCAATCCATGCTTCTTTAGTGGGGAATTTAAGCCAGTAACATTTATTGAGATAATTAATAAGTGTGATAGTGTTCTATTCATCTTGTTTTGTGAGAGTCCATTACTTAGTTTTATCTTTTGCATGATGGTGGAAGTTAGGTTCTGTCCTTTAATTTCTGAGTTCTTACTTTGATGTTGATCCATTGTGATGGTCAGTGTATAGAATGGGTTGAAGTATTTCCTGTAGAGATCGTCTTTTTGCAAATTTCCTCAGTGCTTGTATATCAGTAAATGATTTGATTTCTCTGTCAAGTTTAAAGCTTAGCTTAGCAGGATATAGAATTCTGGGCTGGAAATTGTTCTGTTTAAGTAGATTAAAGGTAGATGACCATTGTCTTCTGCCTTGGAAAGTTTCATTATAGAAGTCTGCAGTCACCCTGATGGATTTGCCCCTGTAGGTCAACTGGTGCTTACTCCTGGCAGCTTGAAGGATCTTTTCTTTTGTCTTGACTTTGGACAGGTTCATCACAATGTATCTTGGAGAGGTTTGGTTAGAGTTGAGGTGACCTGGGGTCTGATATCCCTCTGAAAGGAGTGTGTCAGAATATTTGGGAAATTTTCATTTATACAATTCTCAAGTATGGCTTCTATAACCCTGGGGCATTCTTCTTCCCCTTCTGGGATACCTATAACTCATGTTAGAACACTTCATATAGTCCCACAATTCTGATAGTGAAAGTTCTGCTTTCTCTCTCTTCTTTTCTGCCTCTTTAAGTATCTGAGATATCTCAAGAGCTTTGTCCTCTACCTCTGAGATTCTTTCTTCTGCATGGTCTAATCTGTTGTTGATACTTTCTATTGCATCTTTAAGTTCCTTAATTGACTGCTTCAGTTCCTTCAGCTCTGCTATATCCTTTCTATATTCTTCATATTGTTCATCTCTTATTTGATTCTGTTTTTGGATTTCCTTTTGGTTATTTTCCATCATTTCTTTCATTGTTTTCATCATCTGCCTTCTAAATTCCCTTTCTGTCATTTCTAACATTTCTTTATAGGTGGAATCCTCTGCCAGTAGCTACATCATGGTCCCTTGCGGGGGGAGGGTGTTGCTCTGGACTGGTTTTTCATGTTGCCAGGATTTTTCTGCTGGTTCTTCCTCATGCGTGATTTATCTGCTCCCTTGCCCTAGTTTTCCTTTCACTTTCTCTTGCTCTTTAAGTTTCCATGCTTCTGGACTAGGGTTTTGATGAGTCCTTTTGGTATAGGACCAGAAGGATAAGAAGATTGAAGAGCAGGAAGAGAAAAAAGAGAAAAAAGGGGGAGGAGGAAAAAGGGAAAGGAGAGGGGGTGGGTAAACTGGACTATTAACAAAGAGAAGAGAGGCACAGAAAGAGGGAGACAGGAGCAATACTGGTGTCCAGTAGGGTGTTTTGACCCAACCTTAGAAAACTCCAACCTCTAGGGGTGCCGGGTTGGGTTGTTCCCTTAAGGTCAGCAGCTCATTGCTAGCCTGTTCAGACACAGTATCCCACCTCCACCAACTAGAAAAGAAAGACAAAAGTGCTATAAATCAAACCAAAACAAGCAAACAAAAAACTTTATGGGATGAAATTGGGCCAAAAGCCAAATAATAGGGGTAGAAACACTAGCAAAAATGAAGTTCTAATTGTTAAAAAAGGCAACAGTGGAAAATTACATTTAAACTAGAAAAATGAAGAAAGAAAAGGGAAAAAAATCTATAAGGAAAATGTTGAAATTAAAAAAAAAACAAGAAAGAAAAACAAAAACAAAGCAAAACAAGAAAACCAAATAGACCAAAAAAAAAAAAAAAAACCCAAGGCAGTATATATATGTCTTGCTGAATATTGTCTGGGCAACAGGTGATCTTCTGGGGTATGAGATGTTAATCACAATGCTGATATGGCTGTAGAGAGATGGAGACTGGAGGCCACTGCTGATTTCTCAAACCATGTAGGGTGGAGAGCCTAAATCTCACCTCAGCTGGCCTAAAGGCACTTTAAACTGCCAACCTGGGTTAAGTAGAAGCTTTCTCGGGAAAGCACTTGTCGCTGGGATCACTCCTCAAGTGGCTATCCACTTACCCAGTGTGCCAAAACCGATCTCACACTATGCGCCTGAGGGCCAAGGCTGCAAGGCATCTCAGGCCCCGCCTTTAGGCTGCTCAGTCACTAGATTACTCACTCCCACCAGATCCCTGCTCTGTGACCCTGAGGGTGGAGCTTGCTGGGGCAGTTCTCCCACAATGGCTCCACACATCCCACAGCTGAGCACTATTAGCTCCGAACACTATTAGCTCCATTTGGCTCAGCAGCTCAGTCTGGGGCCCTAGACAATGCTTAAAGTCTTCTGCTCTCTTACCTAAGTTCTCCCAAGGTAGTTCAACTGAGTGTCAAGTCCAAAAAATACCCAAACAGCTCACAGGTAAGGCCTTTCCAGTTTGCAATCTTGCAGCTGCTGTACTTACAGATGCCAGTGAGATTAGACCCAATGAACACATGCAAACACTTGCCAGTTCTCCACTGCTTTTGTCCTCCTTATGGAGTCCAGGAGTCCCTCACTAACTCCTTGTGTCTCCAAAGGGATGTTTCTGGGCTGATCCCACCAGCCAGAGATGCCTATAGTCTCCTCTTCCCTGACTCACCGTGCCCAGTTGCGAGGAAGCTGTTAGTCGGCTGCCATCTTGCTCCTCCCTAATTGGCCTTATATAGTTTTTATACGAAAAAGTTGCAGACCATAACGTGAGAAAGGAAAGACTCTGGGAGCCTAAGGCAATAGATTGCTTAAGGCCAGTAGTTAGAGACCAGCCTGAGCAAGAGCAAGACCCCATCTCTAGAAAAAGTAGAATAATTAGCCAGGTGTGGTGGTGCATGCCTATAGTCCCAGCTACTGGGGAAGCTCAGACAGAAGGATCACTTGAGCCCAGGAGTTTGAGGTTGCTGTGAGCTATGATGATGCCACTGTACTCTACCCTGGGGCAGCTGAGTGAGACTCTGTCTCAAAAACATTCTTTTTGAAAAATATCTCAGTGATCAAGAAAATATAAGTTAAATGTAAAATAACATACTGGAGGTGTTATATTGACCTGTTAGTTAGCAGATTTAAAAAATGTCATACCCAGAGCTAAAGTGTGTGCATTAAGGGAGTTGGCATTTTCAAACATTGCTCCCAGTACTGAAAGAAATATGGTGGCATATATTAAGAAACAGAAAGATAAAGGCTCGTATTTTTCATATGGTAATTATGTTTCTCTGAATTGATTTTTTTTTCTGAGACAGAGTCTCACTTTCTCATCCCAGTAGAGTGGTGGTTTCACAGCTCACAACAACCTCAAACTCTTGGGATCAAGCAAGTCTCTTGCCTCAGCCTCCCGAGTAGCTGGGACTATAGGCACCTGCCACAACAACTGGTTATTTTTAGAGACAGGGTCTTGCTCTGGCTGAGGCTGGTCTTGAACCCAGCTCAGGCCATCCATCCATGTCAGCCTCCCACAGTGCTAGGATTATGGGTACGAGCCACCACACCCAGCCTGAATCAATTTTCAGAACAGAATCTAAGGGGCAATCAATGCTGTTGACTGAGTTGTTACTGAACTTGGTTGAGGAAACATTGAAGGGAAAATTCTATGGCTAAGTCTCCACAGCACGTGTCCTTCTGTGGCATTTCCTGCCTGCAGAGTTGGTGGCAAGGGTTAGAAGCCGAGTCCAGGCTATGCACAACCTGAGTGCTCCCTTTTTCATCTGAGTATCTTGGAGTAACTTGTTCAACCTCCCAAGCTCAGTTCTCATGGATGAAGTCCCAGAACCGAGGCTGGTCACCAGCACTGAGTGAGGCGAGCATGTGCACTGAGCACCGCCTCCTTCCTGAAATCCCACTCAATTCCTCCTCCTCCCCCCATATGTATATGCTCATGGCCCACACTCCTGGTGGCACTAGACCATTTGAGTGTAACATAAATGACATTTTTTTCATTATGATACCTTAAATTAATGTGTACGTGGAAATAGTGATTTTACAGCTACCATGGCTCAAGTGAAGCAAGGGTAGATGGAATTGATTTATAGTTTTAAAATGACTCAACCTAAGCACTTTGTTTATGGCTGGCTGATGGGAGTATGGTGGAAGGCAAGGCCTGGGAATGGCCTTCACGCTGTCACTGAGTCTGGCTGCCAACATCAGGCCCTGATTCCCCCTAGAGCAGTGGTTTTCAACCCACGTGCCTCAACAATTTTTAAAGATCATGAATTAAATTTTTTTTGGAAAGAAGAATGGCATTGAAGTTGCTTTAGGTGGGTTAAGTCAGGGAGGGGGGATTTAAAGAGTTTGGTAATCTGAAAAGGTCAGAAGGTTGGCAGCTGCTTTAGTTTACTAGGCAAGGTAGGGAGACCCTAAGCCCTCTTCCCAAGGCAGAGGCTAAAGCTAAGGTCAGGAATGATGTCACGTAAGTATTGCTGAGGTCACAGAAGGTTGCCTAGCTGCCCCTCTGTCTCCTTGATTGCCACTCAGTCTCCCCAGCCAGCTGCCTCCTGCACATATCTGCACACACACCAAGGCGAGGAAGGGTCAGAGACCATCCGGCCACGCTTAGGTACACAAAAGTGGTGGGGGAATGGGGGATGAGTCAGTATCTGGGATCCACCTGGCATTCCCAGTGCTGGAAAGGGGAGGCTCATGTTGTGGCTGTGGCAGGCGGCATGGGGGTGAGGGGTAAAGGGGAGGGGGCAGCAGAGACAAGGGGATTTGTTTCTCTTGCCCACTGATTTAATCTTAACCTTCATCCTCATTCCTTGTCTGTCCTCCCTTGCCTTCCCCCCTCCTTCCTGACACTCCCCCCCACTGCCCACCCCCAACCTCTAGCTGACCATGGCATCCGAAGCAGAGAAAACATTCCAGCGGTTCGCTGTCCTTGGAGACTCCTCAAGCAGTGGTGCTGAAATAAACAACAAGAACTTCTCCAAGCTGTGCCAGGACTGTGGCATCACAGATGGGAAGACGGTCACCTCTGCAGATGTGGACACTGTGTTCAACAAAGTCAAGGCCAAGGATGCTGGTACCATCACGTTTCAGCAGTTCACAGAAGCAATGAAGGAACTGGGCCAGAAGCGCTTCAAGGAAAAGAGCCCAGACCAAGGCCTGGAAGACATTTATAAACTCATGGAGGGCAAGAATCCAGCCACCACTGGTGGTCACTGAATGAGATCCTCTTACAGCAGCCTGGTCAGAATAAGTCCGCTGAAGAAAGAAAAATGGACCGTCCCTCTGTGCCCTGGACTCCCTCCCTCTGGGTGTGGATGGCTCTGGCTAGAGCGCCTGCCCACAGGTGGCTCTGGGCCCTAAGAGAAGCGGCCCCACGCCCGAGGAAAATGAAGAGCTGCGAGGACTTGTTCCATGGATCTCAGGGCCATCTTAGGGGAGGAAGAGGAACCGGGCTGAAATCCATTCTTTGGCTTCTACCAAACCGCAACAGTGGGTGCCGTGGACTGGCACACCGACACCAGCAAGTACACTGGCAGCCACAAGGAGCACTTGAACGACAGTGGCAAGGGCAAGGGCATCATCACAGGATTCAAAGAGACCACTGATAACTCAGGCTACGGGAGGGACCATAAGGGTGCTGGCACCTAGGACAAGAAGAATTAGACAGGAGCCTCGTCTGGGCCTTGAAGCCCCCCTCACCCTGCATCTTTAACACCGGGGAACTGGGGAAACAATAAACATCTGTGTGTGCAGACAAAAAAAGAAAAAAAAAAAGAGTACAAGAGTTCTTGAAAGATGAAAGGGATTGGGGAGATCTAAGAGTGAAAGGCTGAGGTGGTGGTCATATAGAAATGTCAGGTTCAAAGACCCAGGGTCGGAGTCGGGGTTGCAGCGGGAGAAGATCTCAAGTTGAGTAGAGAAAGTCTAGGAAAGACCCGAATGGGAGCAGATGAAGAGGTCGAGGGAAATTCCTGAAGTGGCTTAGAGCCGTCCCTGATTCCTTGTATTGGCCCATGGGTAGAGAGGAGTAACAGGTTTGGGGTCTCCGTTTCTGGGGGGAGGCAGTTTCCTGCAGAGAAAGAGGACATGAAGTCTCCGCTCCTGATTTTGCTTTGGGCGGATATCCTTGGTATTGCGTTGGTCCACAGTAGCCATTGGATCAACATGTTCCGAATAGATTAGTCCTTATAGAAAATAACAAACACACACAAAAACAAAAACAGAAAGAATGGGATCCTGTGTTTTCCATTATGGGTGGAACTGGAGGCCCTTCTCTTAAGGGAGACCACACAGACACACAGAGACAGATAGGACACGTCCTCACCTACCAGTGGGAGCGAAATCATGTGCCCCTGGGGACACAGAGTGTGGAGTGATAGACGCTGGAGGCCAGGGAGGCTCGGAGGGAGAAATGGGGGGGGGGTGGAGGTTGAGAAACTGCCTGATGGGTCAGGGTTACATGGTTCCAGTCGCGAAGACCCTGAAAGCCCTGAGCTCAGCCCTCAGCAGGCAACACACCCAGGGAGCCAAAGACGTACACCTGGACCCCAGAGACGTTTACCCCAAACAGCTTGTTGCTCAAACACGCTGATGATCACCTGAGCCTTGAGTGACTCTTTTACCATCTCGGTCCTGGTACAGGGTCTGACAACCAGTCCGAGGGGGTCAGGCTCATCAGGGTGGCAGATGCTGAAGACTGGGGGTGGCTGTGGCCATGTCTTGGAAAGGCTGTCTAGGGCCATGGCACTGGCAGGGGAGGCACTATCCTGGGGCCCATGGCCAGGCTTCAGGGTCCAGGAAGGCCTCTGAGGAGAGAGAGGTGCCCTGTGTTTACCGGGGCCACTACCCCTTGGCCCAAGGCTGGTGATTGTCACCAATCAGCTCCCACCTAGAGCTCCTCAGTGCCTCCTGCTGCCAACACCCACAGCCTGCAGGAATGCTGAGAAATCCAGGCAGAACCACCAACCAACACTTCCCTTGCCAGGTCAGGCCTGAGGTGCTGGGCACTGGCCCACAGATGCTGGCCTTATGGACGCACAGAGCAGCCCTCTTTGTATACAGTGTGCCCATGTTTGGATTAACACAGTGGTCCCCCAGTATCCCTGAGGGGTGGGGGTGGAGGGTGCGTGGGTCATGCCTATAATCCCAGCACCTTGGGAAGTGATGTGAGAGGATCCCTTGAGCTCAGGATTTCCAGACCCACCTGAGAACGACTAAGACCCAGTCCCTGAAAATCAGAAAATTACCCAGGCGTAGTTGTGCACACCTGTAGTACCAGATACTCAGGAGGCTGAGTTAAGAGGATCACTTGAGCCCAGGAGTTTGAGGTTGCTGTGACCTATGATGATGCCACTACACTGTAACCTGGGTGACAGAGTGACATCTTATCTCTTAAAAAGAAAAAAGTATCCGGCTTGGTGCCTGTAGTACAGTGGTTACAGTGCCAGTGCCAGCCACATATCACCAGGGTGGTGGGCTCGAACCTGGCCAGGGCCAATTAAGCAACTGCAACAACAACAAAAATAGCCAGGCATTGTCATGAGTGCCTGTAGTCTCAGCTACTTGGGAGACTGAGGCAAGAGAATCGATTAAGCTCAAAAGTTGGAGGTTGCTGTTACGCCATGGCACTCTACCCAGGGTGACATAGTAAGACTCTTTCTCAAAAAAAAAAAAAAGAAAGAAAGAAAAGTATCTATATAAAGAAAGTTGAATTAGATTCCTACCTTACCATACATAAAAAATAAAATTTTACATATCTAAAAGACCTAGGTACATGGCTCAGTACCTGTAGCTCAGTGCTTAGGGCACCAGGGCACATACACTGAGGGTGTCGGGTTCGAACCCAAGCTGGAGCAACTAAACAAGAATGACAAGTGCAACAAGAAAATAGAAAAATAATGTCAGGCGCCTGTAGTTGTAGCTACTTAGGAGGTTGAGGCAAGAGAATTGCTTAAACCTAAGAGTTTGAGGTTGCTATTGGCTATGACGCCACAACACTCTACCAAAGGGAACATAATGAAACTCTCTCTCAAAATTAAAATAATAATAAAATAAAAGACCTAAATGTGAAAAGCAAATCTTTAAAGCTTAAAAGTATTATAGAAACACACACACACACACACATTGAGCTACCTATGTGATGTATATTATAAAATTATATTATAAATTTTGTCTATAGGCTAAAGAAGGATTCCTTAAATAAAACCCCAAATTAGTATGGAGATTCCTCAAAGAACTAAAAGTAGACCTACCATTTGGTCCTGTAATTCCTCTACTAGGTATTTACCCGAAGGAAAAAAAGACATTTTATTAAAAAGGCACTTGCGGCTAGGTGCAGTGGCTCACCTGCTCACGCCTGTCATCCTTGCACTCTGGGAAGCCGAGGTAGGTGGATTGCTTGAGCTTACAGGTTAGATACCAGCTTGAGCCAGAGGAAGACCCCATTTCTAAAAATAGCTGGGCACTGCTGCAGGCACCCGTAGTCCCAGCTACTTGGGAGGCTGAGGCAAAAGAATCGTTTAAGCCCAAGAGTTTGAGGTTGCTGTGAGCTGTGATGGCATGGCACTCTACCAAGGGTGACAAAGTGAGACTCTGCCTCCAAAAATAAATAAATAAATAAATAAAAATAAAAATAAATAAATAAAACCCAAATGTATAAACTACAAAAGAAAAGGATTGACAATATTGAATCTATTCAAACTGAAAATGAAAAAGTTCTGTTTACCGAAGTCTCCATTTTTTAAAAAAAGGATAAGCCACTGACCTGGAGAGGACACTAGCAGCATATGTAACTGACAAAGAATTAGCAAGTAGAATTTAGGATCTTAATAATTAAGATTTGTCAAAAGACATGACTAAGAAGCTAAAAAGGCAAGCCACAGGATGAGACAGGCATCTTTTTTTTTTTTTTTTAATTTATTGTTGGGGATTCATTGAGGGTACAAGAAACCAGGTTTCACAGACTGCATTTGTTAGGTAATGTCCCTCTTACAATTGTGTCTTGCGTCCAAAAGGTGTGGCACACACACATCAGCCCTCTCCCTCCGTCACTCTCTCTGTTAATCCCTTCCCCCTTCCTCCCTCCTTCTTTCTTTCTCTGCTCACCCCCTCCCCTTGTCATTAATTGTCCTCATATCAAAATTGGGTATGTAGGATTTGTGCTTCTCCATTCTTGTGCTGCTTTACTAAGAATAATGTGGTCCACTTCCATCCATGTGAATACAAAGGCTGTGAAGTTTCTATTTTTTTTAATGGCTGAATAGCATTCCATGGTATACATATACCACAGCTTGATAATCCATTCCTGGGTTGGTGGGCATTTAGGCTGTTTCCACATTTTGGTGATTGTAAATTGAGCTGCAATAAACAGTCTAGTGCAAGTGTCCTTATGATAAAAGGATTTTTTTTTCCTTCTGGGTAGATGCCCAGTAATGAATGGGATTGCAGGATCAAATGGGAGGTCTAGCTTGAGTTCTTTGATGGTTCTCCATACTTTCTTCTTAAAAGGTTGTATTAGTTTGCAGTCCCACCAGCAGTGTAAAAGTGTTCCCTTCTGTCCATGTCCACACCAGCACCTGCAGTTTTGAGATTTTGTGATGTGGGCCATTCTCACTGGGGTTAGATGGTATCACAGTGTGGATTTGATTTGCATTTCTCTAATAATTAGGGACGATGAGCATTTTTTCATATGTTTGTTAGCCATTCGTCTGTCTTCTTTAGAGAAGATTCTATTCATGTCTCTTGCCCCATTGATATATGGGATTGTTGGCTTTTTTCATGTGGACTAATTGGAGTTCTCTATAGATTCTATTTATCAAGCATTTGTCTGATTTAAAATATGCAAATATCCTTTCCCATTGTATAGGTTGTCTATTTGCTTTGGTTGTTGTCTCCTTAGCTGTACAGAAGCTTTTCAGTTTAATTAAGTCCCATTTGTTTATTTTTGTTGTTGTTGCAATTGCCACGGCAGTCTTCTTCATAAAGTATTTCCCCAGGCCAATATCTTCCAGTGTTTTCCCTATACTTTCTTTGAAGATTTTTATTGTTTCATGCCTTAAATTTAAGTCCTTTACCCATCTTGAATAAATTTTTGGGAGTGGGGAAAGGTTTGGGTCCAGTTTCAGTCTTTTACATGTGGATATGAAGTTCTCCCAGCACCATTTATTGAATAGGGAGTCTTTCCCCCAAGGTATGCTCTTGTTTGGTTTATTGAAGATTAGGTGGTTGTAAGATGTTAGTTTCATTTCCTGGTTTTCTATTCTATTCCCAATATCTATGTCTCTATTTTTATGCCAATACCATGCTATCTTGACCACTATGGCTTTGTAGTACAGCCTAAAATCTGGTATGGTGATGCCCCTGGTTTTGTTTTTATTACTAAGAATTGCCTTAGCTATACAAGTTTTTTTTTTTTCTTTTGGTTCCATACAAAATGCAGAATCATTTTTTCCAAATCTTGAAAGTATGATGTTGGTATTTTAATAGGGATGGCATTGAATATGTAGCTTGGTTTGGGAAGTATAGACATTTTAGCAATATTGATTCTTTCCAGCCATGAGCATGGTATGTTCTTCCATTTGTTAATATCCTCTGCTATTTCCTTTGTTAGGGTTTCATAATTTTCTTTGTAGAGGTCCTTCACCTCCTTTGTTAGGTATATTCCTAGGTTCACCTCCTTTGTTAGGTATATTCCTATATTCATTTTCTTTGAAGCTATGTTGAAGGGAGTTGTGTCCTTAATTAGCCTCTCATCTTGGCTATTGTTGTCGTATACAAAGGCAACTGACTTGTGGACATTAATTTTACATCCTGCGACATTACTGAATTTTTTGATGACTTCCAGAAGTCTTATGGTTGAGTCTTTGGGGTTCTCTAAGTATAAGATTATATCATCAGCAAAAAGGGAGAGTTTGACCTCCTCTGCTCCCTTTTGGATGCCCTTTATTTTCTTGTCTTGCCTAATTCTATTGGCTAGAACTTCTAGCACTATTTTGAATAGTAATGGTGACAGAGGACAACCTTATCTGGTTCCAGTTCAGAGAGGAAAACTGTTCAGTTTAACTCCATTCAGTAAAATATTAGCTGTGGGTTTGTCATAGATAGCTTCAATCAGTTTCAGAAATGTGGAATGTATGCCTATACTCTTCAGTGTGCTAATTAGAAAAGCATGCTGGATTTTATCAAATGCTTTTTCTGCATCTATTGAGAGGATCATATACTCTTTGGTTTTACTTCTGTTGATATGGTGAATAACGTTTGTAGACTTGCCTCCCTGGGATGAAACCTACTTGATTATGATGTATGATTTTTTTGATGATAAGATGTAATCTATTGGCTAAGATTTTGTTGAGAATTTTTGCAACTATATTCATTAGTGAAATTGGTCTGAAGTTCTCCTTTTTAGTTGGGTCCTTTCCCGGTTTTGGTATCAGGGTGATGTTTGCTTCATAGAATGTGTTGGGGAAGATCCCTTCCTCCTCAATTTTTTGGAATAATTTCTGGAGTATGGGAATAAGCTCCTCCTGGAAGGTTTGATAGAATTCTTGCTAGACCAGGGCATTTTGGGGGTGGAAGATTTTTTATTGTTTCTTTCATCTCAGTGCTTGAAATTGGCCTGTTCAGGAGCTCTATTTCTTCCTGGCTAAGTCTAGGGAGAGGATGTGATTCCAAATACTGATCCATTTCCTTCACATTGTCAAATTTCAGAGCATAGAGTTTCTGGTAGTATTCAGAGATGATCTTGTGTCTTTCTGTGGCATCAGTTGTTATTTCCCCTCTATCATTTCTGATTGAGGTTACTAGAGATTTTACTTTTTTATTTCTAGTTAGTCTGGCCAAAGGTTAATCTATTTTATTTATTTTTTCAGAAAACCAACCCCTTGTTTCATTAATTTTCTAAATGATTCTTTTGTTTTCAATTTCATTGATCTCTGATTTAATTTTGGATATTTCTTTTCTTCTGCTGGTTTAGGCTTAGATTGTTCTTTTTCCAATTCCATCAGATGGCTTGTGAGTTTGTTGATGCGCTCTCTCTGTTTTTCGAATGTAGACATCTAAAGCAATAAATTTCATTCTCAAAACTGCTTTTGCAGTATCCCACATGTTTTGGTAGCTTGTGTCTTTGTTGTTGTTGTGCTCAAGGAAGTGAATGATTTCCTCATTTATTTCTTCTTGCACCCAACTGTCATTCAACAGAAGCTTGTTTAATTTCCTTGCCTTTGTGTGGTGTTGAATGTTTTTGTTGGAGTTGAGTTCCACTTTTAGTGACTTGTGGTCTGAGAAGATACAAGGTAAAATTTCAGTTCTTTTGATTGTGTTGAGGTTTGTTTTGTGTCCTAGGATATGATCCATTTTGGAGAATGTTCCATGGGGCAATGAGAAGAATGTATATTCTTTATTTTTAGGATGGAATGTTCTATATACATCTATCAAGCACAGATGTTCTAGGGTCTTATTTAAGTGAAATGTGCCTGCAGCGACCACCATCTTTATCTCTTATATCTCTTTATCTCTCCTATATCTTTGTTTAATTTATGTTTAGAGGATCTGTCCAGCTCTGTGAGAGGAATGTTAAAGTCCCCCGTTATTATGGTGTTATAGGATATCATATTGCTTAGACTAACTAAAGTCTGTTTCAAGAATCTGGGACCATTTAAGTTGAGTGCATAAATATTTAGAATTGAAATGTCTTCCTCTTCTTCTTCTTTTTTAGAGACAGAGTCTCACTTTATTAGCCTCAGTAGAGTGCTGTGGCATCACAGCTCACAACAACCTCCAACTCCTGGGCTTAAGTAATTCTCTTGCCTCAGCCTTACGAATAGCTAAGACCACAGGCACCCACCACAATGACCGACTATTTTTTGTTGCAGTTTGCGTGGGGCCACCCTTGGTATATGGGGCTGGCGCCCTACTCACTGAGCCACAGGTGCCTCCCTGTAATGTCTTCTTATTGTATTTTTCCCTTGACCAATATGAAGTGACCATCTTTGTCTTTTTTGACTTTAGTTGCTTTAAATCCACAAGTATCTGAAAATAAGATTGCAACCCTTCTTTTCTTCTGGATTCTGTTTGCCTGAAAAATAGTGTTCCAACCCTTAAATCTGAGCTTTAATTTGTCTTTTGAGACTAAGTGTGTTTCCTGCAGAAAGAAAATGGATGGCTTGTGTTTTTTAATCCAATAAGCCAATCTATGCCTTTTCAGTGGGGAATTCAAGCCATTAACATTTACTGAGATAATTGATAATCAATCAGGCGGAGCATAATGGTGGATGGGAAGGTTGTTTAGCTCAGCTTTCCTGGAAAAACAGGTGAGAGCGAGTGGGCTAGATCATTTCTGTTGTGGAATATTGGTGTGGAATGCAGTTTGGGGTGTACAGCAAGGTGGCAGATTACTGGACTTGGAATGTAATCCAGAGCTGCAGAGACTTCCAGGAAAGGTTCTGCACTGGGCTGCAGCAGCTGCAGGTGGCAGCGATGCCAGTCCGCCCCACTACGGAGGATTGCACTTTCCAGTTTGTGGGGAAACTAGGTATTGTGTGGAAAGATTGGTGAAGTGTGGACTCCCCAGCGGAATTAGGCATCCAGAGTGGGGGTGCCATCTGGTGCAGCACCACCAAGGTTAGGTGGTGGGAGAGACACTCAGATGGGAAAGATCCCAGACAGGAAGAGGCCATTGGTTTGGAATTTTGGAGATGATGGTCACTTCAAGCACCTTTCAGTGCAGGCCAGGCATAGCAATTTGAATCTCATTTGCAGACAGTCATCCTACACTCAGAACTGGCCCAGGATATCCCATACTTCATGGGAACTGTTGCAGGGAGAATTTGAGAAACCTACCTGTGAAGATTTTTTGAGATGGGTGGAATCAGCCATTCAGCAGGGTCTAGGCACCAAGCAGGTAATCAGGCAACACCAAGAACAATTTAAGCCAGGAGACAGATATAAGCCTGGGAACCACTCACAGCACCACTGGTGTCCAGAAAGTACATTGCAACATAAGTATGTTCCTACTAAAGTCAATTTCTACAGCATATATATAGTCATATGTTTATACACACACACACACACACACACACATATATATAAATAATTTTGTTGCCTTTTTGTCTCTCTTTACTTGTTATTTTTGCTTTTTTTTTCCTTTTTTATTTCTTGCAGGAGTTACTGTTAAATTTCTTTCTTTCTTTTAGTCAGAGTCTTACTATGCTGCCCTTGGTGGAGTGCTGTGGTGTCACAGCTCAGAGAAACCTCTAACTCTCTTGGGCTGAGCAGTTCTCTTACCTCAGCCTCCCAGGTGGCTGGAGCTGCAGGCACCAACCACAGTACCCGGCTGTTTTCTGGTTGTGGTTGTCATTGTTGTTTGGTGGGCCCTGGCCCGAGTTGGAGCCTGCCAGCTCTGGTGTGTGTGGCTGGTGCCCTGGCCACTGGGCAATGGGCACTGAGCCCTCCCCTTCCTCTTATGCTTGCTGAGATTGCTTACATCAGGTTATTTGAGTTTTTCTCTGTTTTTGTTTTTGATTGTTTGTGTGTCTGATTTTGCTTATTTGTTTGTTTGTTCATTTTGTTTCAATGTGCCTTGTGTTCTGCTAAAACCTCAGGTTGGCTGTTTTCTCTAACTCCAATTTTTGCATTCAACAAGAGCAAAGGGAAGTAGGGGATGATAGCCAACTGAAGCCAGCTTTCAACAGAAGCTCCAGTCCAGAGGGAGAGATAATGGCCAGAAAGAACCCAACAAAGCTGAAGGGTGGGAGCCTAGCTGAGAGAAGAGATTGATAATTGCACATCTTCTCTGCTGACACAAGCTGCAACTCCAAGGAAACAAATTTCAGGTACAGAACCCACCCCAAAGAGGATGTGTGTCCATCCCTTCCCTCAAGAGAGTTGTTTGCTTGCTTTCTGTGAGATCTCTACCAGTGATCAGTGAACTGAGGTCCTCTTCTCTCACCCCATGGGAGCAAATAGCTGGGGGCTGGGAGTCCTTCTCCAGAGAGTCCCTGCTATGAGCCTGGGCATTCTTTTGTCTGGCATGAAGGTTGAACAAATATTTTCCCTGCCACTTTGAACTCCCAGTCCACTCTTTTCCCTGGCCTGGTGGTCTAGAAGCCCAACCCCTGCAGAGACCAGAACATTTGTGGTTCTTTGTTAAGACTGGGCACTGCATGGTCTGAGGTAGCTCAGCTACACTGCAACTGTGAATCCGGTAACAGTGCCGAAAGGCACAAGGTGGGAAGGTGGCTGGCTTGGCTCTGAGAAAGAGCAACTCAGCAGCAGGTGGAGGCTTGGGTCTCTGTATGATGGGTAGAGGCTTGAGAACTGCTGAGGCATGGGAACCCGAGTGTGGACACCTCCCACATAGCAGCAGCATTAATAGAGAGATCCCGCAGGGTCAAATTTTGGAGAGACACCTCCCCAGTTCTGTGGACTGCCAAAGGGAGCTAGATCTCGCATTGCAGGGATACCTGAGGAGCAGAGCGGCTGGGGTAGAGGCATGGTCTCTGAGGGCAAAAAACATTTGCTGCTTTGTTAGCCTCTGGTTTGGAATGAGTTCAGGAGGAACACTCCCAAGTTTTCATTGAGCACCCTAGGTAATCAGATTTCAACTCCCCGAGCCAGCTGCTGGCAGAGTGTGGTCACTTGGCCAATGAAGCATTGATTTCCCTCTTACTCTTGCTGGCCCAAATCTCCAGCATATTTGCTTATTGGAGGGAACTGGGCCAGAGCCCTGTGGGGCTACCAGTGCTTGGGTGTGACGGAGCTGCAAGGTGCGGAAGGAGGAACCATCACCCCTGGACTATTTTGCTGGGTGAGCCTTTCTGACTCCACAGAGCACTGGAGTGAGGTACACTTGAGCTCCCAGCGGATCCCTGCTGCATAGATGCTGAAGACATTTTGAACTCTCCCACCTGATCAGTGTTTGTGTTGACTGGGGCAATTGGTTTGGAACTCTTGACCTGGGCAGATTACCTGGGGACCCACTAAGGTTGTACCCTGGTTTTGTTGTTGTGGGGATGTTGGATTCTCCCCTTTTAGTTTTCGCCTATGGGCAGACGGGGGGGTCTTAGTTGCTTATATATCTCCACAGCTGAGATTTCAGCCCAAAGCCACTGATTCACTAGGATTGGACAGAGACTAGCTGAATACAGGTCAGAACCATCTAGCCCCACCATACCTAGCAGGTCCCCAGAGTTTCAGGCTGTAAGTACTGAATGGGACCTTTGTAAAGCTCTAAGGAAAAAGCTGCAATCACCAGTCCCAGTTCCTTGGTAAAGAGCTGGTTAATTACAACACCAGGAGCCTTCAATTCAATTTCACCTTGCCAGCTTCTCTAGCCAAATGATGAAAAATAATCATGGGGCAGAATCAGCAGAAAAATCTGTCAACATGAATAATCAGAGTAGATCAACTCCCCCAAGGAATGACAAAGGAGACACAACAAAAGATCCCATTCATAAACAAATAGCTGAGATGTCAAATCGAATTCAGAATTTGGATTTCAAATAAGATTAATAGAATGGAGGTAAAGATGGAATTAGAAATTCAAGGAGCAATTCAAAAGTTGTCTCAATAATTCAACAAATTCAAAGACAAAATCACCAAAGATTTTGACACATTGAGGCAAGAACTTGAAGCCCTCAAAGAGCTGAGAAATACAGTAGAATCCCTCAGTAACAGAATGGAGCAGGCAGAACAAAGGATCTCTGACATTGAAGACAAAGCTTTTGAATGCTCTCAAATGCTCAAAGAGGAAGAGAAGTGGAGAGCAAAAATGGATCATTCCCATCTGACTCCAAAAGAGCAAACACTCACCTCATAGGAGTCCCTGAAGGAGAAGAGGATGGTCCAAAAGGCACAGATACTCTACTCCAAGAGATAATCGAGTAGAACTTCCCAAGCATGGCAAGAGATACTGAAATTCAGATAGCAGACAGTTTCAGAACCCCAGCATAACTCAACCCAAATAAAGCATCTTCTACACACATTGTAATTAACTTCACCAAAGTTAATATGAAGGAGAAAATCCAGCAAGCAGCCAGATGTAAGAAAATCATAACTTACAAAGTGAAGAATATTAGAATGCCTGCAGATCTCTCTGCTGAAATTTTGCAAGCCAGAGGCGCATGGTCATTGACCTTCAATCTAAAGCAAAACAACTTTCAGCCCAGAATCCTGTATCCAGCTAAATTGAGATTCATTTACAGAGAAGTTAAAGAGACAGAGAAGTTAAATACTTTAATGACATATGCACGTTGAGGAAATTTGCCATAACTAAACCAGCTCTTCAGGATAGCCTCAGTGATAATTGATAAGTGTGGTAGCATTCTATTTATCTTATTTTTCTCTTCCTTTATTATTATTACTTTTAGAGACAGAGTCTCACTTTGTCACCCTTGGTGTAGGGGCGTGGTGTCACAGCTCACAGCAACCTCCAACTCTTGGGCTTAGGTGATTCTCTTGCTTCAGTCTCCTGAGTAGC
>NW_003852404.1:1284638-1306658 GCF_000181295.1 Otolemur garnettii
TTATTTTCCACTTTCTCAGCAATTTCCTTCATTGTTTTCATCATCTGTATTTTAAATTCCCCTTCTGTCATTTCTAACATTTCTTTATAGGTGGAAACCTCTGCAGTTGCTCTGGACTGGTATTTCATGTTTCTAGGATTTTTCTGCTGATTCTTCCTCATGAGTGTTTTATTTTATGTTTCTTTGCCCTAATATTCCTTTCACTTCCTCTTGCTCTTTAAGTTACTGTTTCTCTGGCCTAAGGTTTTGATGAGTCCTTTTAGTACAGGACCAAAAGAATGAGAAGATTGAAGAGCAAGAAAGGAAAAAAAAAAAGATTTAAAAGAGAAAGAAAAAAAAGGAAAGGTGGGGGGCGGTGAATAAAGGGAATATTGACAAAAAGAAGAGAAGCTCAGAAAGATGGAGTCAGGAGTAATATAGGTATATATAGGGTATTTTGACATAACCTTAAAAAAAACTCAACTTCTGGGGGTGCTGAGTTGAGTGGTTCCCTTGAGGTCAGCAGCTCTTTGCCAGCCTGTTCAGACACAGAACCCCACCTCCACCAAGTAGAGAGGAAAGACAAATACTATAAATCAAACCAAATCAAACAAACAAAAACCCTTACAGGATAGAATTGGGAAAAAAACCCCAAATAATAGGGGCAGAAACACTAGCAAAAATGAAGTTCTAATTGTTAAAGAAAGCAACAATGGAAAATTATATTTAAACTAGAAAAATGAAGAAAGAAAAGAAGCAAATGGAAAAAAGAAAAAAGGAAAATCTAGAGGGAAGATGTTAAAATTAAAAAAAAAAACCCAAACCAAAACAGTATATATATCTTGCTGAATATTTTCTGGGCAACAGGTAATCTTGGGCATGAGATGCTAATCACAATGCTGATACAGCTGTATGAGATGGAGACTGGAAGCCTCTGCTGATTTCTCAAACTCTGCAGGCTTGTGAGCCTAAATACCTCCTCAGCCTGCTTAAAAAACACTTTAAACTATTATCCTTGGCTAATCAGAAGCTTTCCTAGGAAAGCACTTGTTGCGGGGATCTCTCCTGAAGTGGCTGCCTGCTTATCTAGTGTGCCAAAATCGGTCTCACTCTATGCCCTGAGGGCCTAAGCTGTTATCTGCCAAACACCGAGGTTTCAGCTCTTCCTTAGCATCTCAGTCCCTTCCTTTGAGCTGCCTAGTCACTAGGTTACTCACCCAAGATCTCCTGGCTGATCCTTGTGCTGAAACCCTAAGGGCAGAGCCTGCAAGGGCGGTTCTCCCACAGTGGCTGTGGGGGGTCCCACAGCTGAACATTATTCATTCCCTTCCTACTCAATGGCTCAGTCCAGGGCTCTAGACAACGTTCAAAGTCATCTGCACTCTTGCCCAGGATCTCCCAAGGTAGTTCAATCGAGTACCCAAGTCCAAAAAAATGAAACAGCCCACAGGTAAGGCCTTTCCTGTTTACAGTCTTACTGTTGCTGTAGTTACAGCAGCGGGCAGCCTCCAGCTGAACAAACGCACCCACCCCTTGCCAGTTCTCCACTGTTTTTATCCTCCTTGTTGGGTCCAGAAGTCTCTCCCTGTCTCCCTGTGTTCCCAAAGGGATGTTTCTGGGCAGAAACTACCAGCCAGAGATGCCCAGAGTCTTCTCTCCCCAAATCTTACCATGCCTGGTTGCAAAGAAGCTGTTACTCAGCAACCATCTTCTCCAGCTCCAACCTTTATGTAATTTTTTAAGGAAATTAGGTGACTGATTTGAGACTTTTGTTCTTTTTTAATGTAAACATTTCCTTATATTGTAAAATTTTCCTTCTTAGCACTGGCTTAGTGGCATCTCACAAATTTTGGTATGCTTTGGTTAATTTGCATTCAGTCCAATGTATATTTTACTTCTTTTTTACTTTCTCTTTGATTCATGGATTATTTAAAAGTATGCTATTATATTTTTAAGTGCTTGGATATTTTCCTTTTATCTTTCTGTTATTGATTTCTAGTTTAATTCCTTTGTGGTCAAAGAACACACACTCTGATTTCAATTTTTAAAAATCTTTTAAGGTTTATTTTATGGCCCAAGATATAGATTATCTTGTTCTATGTTCCATGGACACTTTATTTTACTTTTTTAGAGATGGAGTATTCCTGTGCTGCCCAGGCTGGAGTGCAGTGGCACTGTCGTAATTCACTGCAGCCTCAAACTCCTACCCTCAAGTGATTTTCCTATCTCAGCCTTCCAAGTAGCTGGGACTATAGGTACAAGCCATCACTCCTGGCCCCACCATGGGCACTTTAAAAGAAAGTGTATACTGTTGTTATTGCCTAGAATGTTTTGTAAGTTTTGATTAGATCCTATCGGTTGATGATGTGTTAAGTTCTTATACAGGATGTCCCAAAGGTTGCCATACATATGAAAATTAACAAACTCACATTATTTTTACATTATATTTTATTTTATATTTTAATATTGTGTATATAAAAACACACAGAGCAATATTTTATAAATAAAGATACATGTAATTGCAATTTCCCATTTTCCCTATGTATGTAAGTATGGCAATTATTTGGATACCTTGTATATCCTTAGTGATTGTTTGCTTAAACATTTTATCAGTTATTTATTTATTTATTTATTTTTTGAGACAGAGCCTCAAGCTGTCACCCTGGGTAGAGTGTCCTGGCATCACAGATCACAGCAACCTCCAATTCCTGGGCTCAAGCGAGTCTCCTGCCTCTGCCTCCCAAGTAGCTGGGACCACAGGTACCCACCACAACACCTGGCTATTTTTTGGTTGCAGCCATCATTGTTGTTTGGAGGGCCCAGGCTGGATTCGAACCCGCCACCTTAGGTGTATGTGGCTGGTGCCTTACCCACTTGAGCCACAGGCGCCAAGCCATTATCAGTTATTTATTGGGGAGTCTTGAAGTTCCCAATTATAACTGAGGATTTTTCTGTTTCTCCTTTCAGTTGTGTTATGTTAGTTTTTGCTTCAAGTGTTTTGTAGCTCTCTTGGTTTGTGAATACATTTTTAGGATTATTTTGTCTTTTTGGTAGATTGACTGTTTTATCATTATGTAAAATTTCTCTCTACCAGTGGTAATTTTCTTTGCTTTAAAGACTACTTTATCCAATATTAGTACAGCAAATCTTGCTTTATTTGGATTAATGTTTGCATGTTACATATTTTTTCATTTTTAAATTTGTCAACCTACCTATCTTGTATTGGATTGGGTTTCATACTTGTGTCATGTGTTTTAATCCACTCTGTCAATGTCTGTCTTTAAATTGGCATAATCACATCATTTACATTTACATTTAATGTAAGTAGTGATATGTTAAGGCTTAGGTTTGCCATTTTAGTTTCTGTTTTCTGTTTGTTCCTCATAGTTATTTTTGCTTGTTTCTATTTTTTAACCTATATTCCTGTTGGTCACATGAATATATTTTAGAATATATTGACATTTCTACAACATTTTTTTGAAAAATCTTAAAGGGATTTTCAAAAAATTATAAAAATAATACATGTTCATTATAACAAATTCAAGTAATACATAAAGTAAGAAATAAAAATAACTATTCTCCTGAAGAGGTACAAAATAAAATAAGGTATCATTTTTCAAACTACCAAACTGGCAAGATTAAAAAGAAAGACAAGGTGGTAGTGGTTGTAGGGAACCAGTCATTGCTAGCTGCATAGAGAGAAAGTAAGAGGAAAATATAAAACAGAAGAAAAATTAACTAATTAATTTCTTTTTTCTTTTTGCAGTTTTTGGCCAGGGCTGGGTTTGAACCCACCACCTCCGGCATATGGGGCCAGCACCCTACCCTTCTGAGCCACAGGAGCCACCCAGAAAAATTAATTTTATTAAAAAGAATGGCAAGGGCAGTGCCTGTGGCTCAAGGAGTAGGGTGCTGGCCCCATATGCCGGAGGTGGTGGGTTCAAACCCAGCCCTGGACAAAAACCACAAAAAAAAAAAAAAAAAAAAAAGAATGATAATAGCCAGCATTGGTAAAGATATAGGCCAGGGTTTCTTAACCTCAGCATGGTTCTTTGTTGTGGGAGACTGTTCTGTAGGATATTTAGCTGCATCCTTGCCCTCTACCCATTCGATACCAGGAGCATTTACAACTCCTGTCTCCCAGATTCTATGGTGTTTTTGAGTTATCTGTTTGTATAGACTTTTAGTGGTTGCTCTTGGTATTACATTATTCATTCATAAATTATCACATCCTTCTAAGTGTTTACATTTTACTAATTTGAGTGAAATGTAGAAATATTTTCTATAAGTCTTTTTTCTCTTCTTTTTATAATATAATTGCCTTAAATATTTCCTCTACATACATTTAGGACCATATCACACAATATTCTTTTTTACTTCAAAAGTCAAAGAATATATAAAAAGCTTAAGAGAAGAATGAAAAATCTACTATTTTTACTTCTATTGTTATTCTTTCCCTTATTTTTTACTCCTTACTGATGTTTTGAGATTCTTTCTTTTATAATTTCTTTGTTTTATTTTTTAAAGAATTTCCTTTAGCCATTCTTTGTGGTTAAGTCTGCTGGTGATGAATTCTCTTAGTTTTCCTTTATCTGAGAATGTCTTCATTTCCTCTTCATTCTTGAAGAATATTTTCACTGGATGGAGAATTCTGTGTTAACAGTTCTTTTCTTTTAGCACTTGAAAATTTTGTGTCACTTTCTTACATGGTTTTTGAGAAGAAATCTACTGCCATTTGAATTATTTTCCCCATGAGTAAGATATTCTTTATCTTACGTCTATCCTTGTGCTTGCACCACACTGTCTTGATTACTGTAGATTTGTATAAGTATTGAAATTAGGATGGTTGAGCCCTTCAACTTTGTTCTTTTTAAAGATTTTGTTTATTTTGAGTCCCTAGAATTTCCACATGAATTTTAAGATCGGATTGCTGATTTCTGTAAAGTGGCCAGTTGGAATTTTTTTGTGGGAATTTCATTAAATCTATGGATTCAGTTTGGGAAATATTGTGATCTTAAGGGTATTAAGTCTTCTGGTCTTCTGAGCCATGAGCATAGATTGCCTTTCCATTTATTTAGGTCTTTTATCAATGGTGTCTTATAGTTTTCAGTACACATGTCTTGTGCCTCTTTGTTAAATGTATTACTTTATTCTTGTTGATGATGTTGCATAAGATACTCTCTTGAACCATAAGGTGAGGGCCCTATTTTAGAAATGTCAGACCAGGATCTGGAAGGAGCCAAGGCATTCTACACAATTTTGTACAAAAAGAGGTCTGTGCCACCTGCCCAGACATTTATATGACAGAATAATAAGCTTCTATCTTGTGCAAATGTTTTATTTTGGGTGGTCTGTCACTCACATATGAGCTAATCTTTGTTTTTTTTTTCTTTTTTTGTTACATATGAACTAATCTAAATAACTCTAGCTTGTGATGCCATTCATTCATTCAACAAGCCTCTATTGAACATATAAAATGACATAATACTGTGCCAGGCACCACTAAGATACAAAAAAACGTAAATCCCAGCTATTTAAATACCTCTCAACTATTTGGAAAGATGAATCATATACAATAATAACATTTTTGAGCAATTTTTGAGCATCAATTAATGATGAATCATATGCAATAATAACATTTTTGAGTACCACTTCTATACTCAAATAAATAGCAAGACAGAGTTTGCCTCATCAAGTCAGAGAAAACAGGGGAGAGAGTGAAAAAAGATACCTGAGGACTGAAGTTTTAGAGGAAGATTTGAGGAAAGTCTTGAGTGACACATGCTCTAGCATTTTGGATGGAAGATTGGGGTGAGAAGGGATAATGTTGGGCGGTGCCTGTGGCTCAGTGAGTAGGGCGCTGGCCCCATATACCAAGGGTGGCAGGTTCAAACCCGGCCCTGGCCAAGCTGCAACAAAAAAATAGCCAGGTGTTGTGGTGGGCACCTGTAGTCCCAGCTACTTGGGAGGCTGAGGCAAGAAAATCAGCTAAACCCAAGAGCTGGAGGTTGCTGTGAGCTATGATGCCACAGCCCTCTACAAAGGGAAAGTGAAAGTCTGTTTCTTAAAAAAAAGAAGAAGAAGAAGGGACGATGTTAACAAAATCTGAAAATGAAAATAAGAATGGCAGGAAACTAAGGAGACAGTAGAGAAAAGGGGCCAAGGACCCCATGAGAGAACTGTGAATGCCCAACTGCAGTCTGTGGGCAAGAATGAGGGCTTTCCTGTAGTATAAGTTAGACTGATTTGATTTGATTTGTCAATGGAAGAGCAGTGGGAACTTCAGGTCTCAAGTGCAAGCAATAAGTAGGTGCATTGTTTATAGGGAATTTAAAGACAAAATTAAAGCCAACTAAAAATGAGTCTGCTTTTACCTTGCACTGGAAATTCTAAACAGTGTCAGTGATAAAATATTCCTGCCCCTAGAATTTTTTTATCAGTCTGAGGTAGTGCCACCCGACATAAATATAATGAAAGCCATTATGTTATTTTAGATTTCTCACTAAGAGACAAAATAAAATAAGTAAATTGAGATAACTTAAAGTCAAAATGGGGGGGGCAGATAGAGTTAAAGTGTAAAGTTATTTTATTGTTTCTTTGTTTCTATTCTTTTTCTTTTAAGTTGAGAATATTTATTGGAAAAAATATAAAGAATAGTCCCAATGAGAAGAACATGACAATGCAGCATAAGTGAAGCTTCATTTTCCCTAATCGATATAATTCTTAAATCATTGGTTGCTTTACTGTATCTTCCTACTGAGCAGTAGAGACTTTGTCTCTGATCATGAGTACAAGGAGATTCCTACAGATATGACCCTGGGCTCACAGGTTATGCCCTTGCCCAGGATGATTTGGAGGACAGGCTATTTCTGGATTCCTCACAGAACACTCAGGGAGCCTTGAATAACATTCACTACATCTATTCTGCTGGAAACTCCCACAGTGAACCTTCCTTAGGTCATCACAAATGAGATGGTTGTTGAATTGTGTCCACATCCAAGGTCCTATCCACTTGGGACTTCATTCTGGGATTAATCTGTACCACATCTCTCAGCTGGTTTTCTAGGGTCTTGACCTTGTACTCCAGCTCTCCCAGCAGGACAGTGGGCCTGATGTTACTCTTCAGAGACACCTTAGGGCAGAGGGGACACACCTAACTCTCTCTGTGGAGCTCCTTCTGGAGTGAGTACATGAATCAGAGAAAGGGGAGGTATTCATATTTTGGGTGCTCAGGATTATCAACATCATTCAGGCAGATAGAAAATCTACTTGCGTCTTTAAAGAGTTCAGCCATGACTCTGTCTTTCCTCCACTAGGCTCCCTTCTGGCTTCCAGCTGTGTCCAAGGACAGCTTAGATCTCTGTTTCCATTCTCTTCTTTGTGATCTAACATAAGTTGTCATCTCTTTAAAATGACTTCATCTATATATAAGGTGTTTTTGTAAGCCTCATGGTAACCACAATACAAAAACCTGTAACATATTTGCCAAAACTAAAAAGTAACACATTGAAACATACTACCAGAGAAAATCACTTAAACACTTGAGCCCAGAAGGTTGAAGTTTCAGGGAGCCATGATTGCACCACTGCACTCTAGCTGAGATGTCTGGGTGACAGAACAAGTCAGAAAAAAAAGAAGAAGAGGAGGAGGAGGAGGAAGAAAGAAAAAAGAAAGGAAGAGAGTGTTAGGTCTGATGGAGAGTAAATAGGCAGCAAGGAAGTGGCTAAATGTGGAAGGGGGAAACCAAATTGGATCTAGGAACCAAATTGCAACTAGGAACTATTCCCTGATAGGCACATATGTAGCAAGGAGCTCCTAGTGACCTTTAACTGACCTAGAGCTCATTACCATCTGATTAGCATAGCATAGGTGGACGTTTCATGAAGGATTCTGGGGAAGGGGAAGAAGCATGCGTAGAAAGGGAAGCTATTATATAATCAGCCTGTAATGTAACCTACTATAGAATACCAGCTTGTCAATCACTCCAAAAGGTGGGACAAACTAGTGAGCTAAGACTGATTAAGAGGATGTAAAAATTATAAATATTTATGCACCCAACACCAGTGTCCAAAGTATATAAAGCAAACATTAATAGAGTTAAAGAAAGAGATAGATTGCAATGCAATAATGTAAGGGACTTCAGCACCCCATTCTCAGTAATGGGCAGATCATCTAGTCAGAAAATCAGCAACAACAAAAAAATAGGGGTTAAACTACATGCTAGAGCAAGTAGGCATAACTGACATTACAACACATTTAACCCAACTGCTGTAGGATACATATTCTTTTCATCAGCATATGAAACATTCTCCTGAAGACAAATTTGAAATATTAGAAATCACATCTAAAACTAGAAACCAATAACAAGAATAACCTTGGAAAGCACCCAAACCATGGAAATTAAACAATATGCTCCTGAACAACTAATAAGTCAATGAAGAAATTAAGAAAGAAATTTAAAAATTTCTTGAAATAAGTGAAAATGGATATACAACATATCAAAATCCATGGAATACAACAAAAGCAGTATTAATAGAGAAGTTTATATTAATAGAAATAAACACCTGCATCAAAAAAGGAGAAAGACTTCAAAGAAACAACCTAATGATGCACCTCAGGTAACCAGAAAAGCAAGGACAAACCCAATGCCAAATTAATGGAAGGAAAGAAATAATAAAGATCAGAGCAGAAATAAATGAAATGGAAATGAAGAAAACTAATACAAAAGATCAACAAAGAGAAAAGTTGACTTATTAAAAAGGCAAACAAAATTGACAAACCTTTAGCTAGACTAAAAGAAAATAGAGAAGACCCACATAAATGAAAATCAGGAACAAAGAAAGCAAACATGATAGCTGAAACCACAGAAATACAAAGAATCATTAGAGACTATTACAAACAGCTATATGCCAACAAATTGGAAAGCCTAGAAGTGGATAAATTTCTGGACACATGCAACCTGCCAATATTAAAACATAAAGAAATAGAAAACTTCAATAAATCAATAATTAGTAATGAAATCAAAGGTATAATAAAAAAAAATCCCAAGAAAGAGAAGCCCAGGACCTGATGGTTTCACTGGTGAATTCTAAAAAAATATTTAAAGAAGAGCTAATATGAATTTTACTCAAACTTGTTAAAAAAATTAAAAAGAGGGAATATAGCCAAATTCATTCTATGAGACCAGCATTAACCTAACACCCAAACCACACAAGGATATAATAATATCAACAACAACAATAAAATTACAGGCCAAAAAGACATAGACTGACATAGATGCAAAAATCCTCAACTAGCAAAATGATTTCAATAACACATTAGAAAGATAATTCATATCATGTGGGATTCATTCCAGGGAAGCAAGGGTAATCCAATATATGCAAATCAATAAACACGATACATAACATTAATAGAACCAAGAACAAAAACCATATAATCATTTCAGTAGAGGATGAAAAGTCATTCAGTAAAATTCAACACCCCTTTGTGATAAAACCCATCAACAGTGCATAGAAGGAACATACCTTAAAATAATAAAGGCTATGTGTGACAAACACACAGCTAACATTGTACTGAATGGGGAAAAATTGAAAGCCTTTTCTCTGGAGATCTGGAACAAGCCAAGGATGTACATTTTCACCACTTTTATTCAACGTAATACAGGAAGCCTTGGCCAGAGAAATTATGCAAGAGAAAGAAATAAAGGGAATTCATTCTGGAAAGGAATAAGTCAAATTATCCTAGTTCACAGAGGACATGATCTTATACTTAGAAAATCTAAAGAACTCCACCAAAAAAACTGTTAGAATTGATAAATTAATTCAGTAATGTTACAGGATACAAAATTAGCATGCAAGATAGGGAGGCAAGATGGCAGACCAGAGACACCAGCAACCAGATCATCTCAGAAAGAAGGAAAGTTTTAGATGAAAAATAACAAACAAACAAACATAGAGTGGGTGTAATTCCACGGGGAAAGTGCCAGAACTTATGAGAGATTCTATGGGGAGAAACTGTGGAGAGGAACAAGAAGGATCACGAACCAACAGATACCAACCACCAAGAGGCTTGGAATTCAGCAAAAAGGATAAGTGGAGCAGTTTCTTTCTCTCCTTCCTCACATCTTGGGAAATCAGTGGCCCCCAAGCTTCTGGAAAGCCTTTTAACCCTTACAAGCCCAAAAGAAGCTGCCTCCAGTGAACTGGGAGCTTCTTGAAGACAAAGCACCAGGCTGCCAGCACCCTTGGTGTTGCTTGTTGCCACTGCATACCCAAGCTGAGATGGCAGGCACCATATTGCTTCTTTACCCACCATCCATCTACCTTTGTCCTCCCCAGGGGGCTTCAGCCCTTCTCTTTGCTTTCTTTCTTTCTATTTTATTTTATTTTATTTTATTTTATTTTATTTGCAGTTTTTGGCCAAAGGAGAAAATTCTGCAAGTATCCAGATATAAGAAAAGCACCGCCTACAAAGGGAGAAGTATAAGAATGACTGTAGATCTCTCAGCCGAAACATTTCAAGCCGAAAGAAGATGGTCATCGACCTTCAGTCTCCTAAAGCAAAACAACTTCCAGCCCAGGATCCTGTATCCACCTAAACTGAGTTTCATTTGTGATGGAGAAATCAAATATTTTAATGACTTAGACATGTTGAAGAAACTTGCCATAACTAAACTAGCTCTCCAGGATATTCTCAGACCCATTTTCCACAAGGACCAGTGCAATGTTCTACCTACAAAGTAAACTTACCCAGAAATTTTTGAATAAAACCCAACTTCCACAGTGGTGAAAGGATTGAAAATGTTCACCGGACATCTGAAAATCATGACACTCAAAACACAACCAGGCTTATCAATTCTCTCAATTAATATGAATGGTTTAAATTGTCCTCTAAATAGGCACAGACTGGCTGACTGGATACATAAACTCAGATCAGATATATGCTGTATACAATAATCTCACCTTACCTTAAATGATAAAAATAGTCTTAAGGTGAAGGGATGGAGTTGTATAATATAGGGAAATGGAAACCAGAAAAAAGCATGGGTTGCCATTTTAGTAGCAGATACAATTGGCTTTAAACCAACAAAGATAAGGAAAGATAAGGAAGGGCACTACATATTTGTCAAGGGAAATACCCAACATGAAGAGATTTCGATAATTAACGTTTATGTACCCTACCAGAATGCTCCCCAATTCATAAAGCAGACCTAATGGATATGGACAACTTGATATCTTCCTGCACTATAATAATTGGAGATTTTAACACCCCTTTGACAGTTTTGGATAGATCCTCCAAGAAGAAACTAAACAAAGAAGTATTAGACTTAAACCTGACCCTAGAACAAATGGACTTTACAGACCTCTACAGAACATTTCATCCTAATAAAACTGAATATATATTCTTCTCAGCAGCCCACAGATCATCATCCAAAGTTGATCATATCTTAGGACACAAGTCTAACCTCACCAAATTGAAAAGAATAGAAATTATTCCTGGTATCTTCTCGGATGACCATGGAATAAAAGTTGAACTCAACAGCAGCAGGAATCCTTATACTCAAACAAAGTCATGGAAACTAAATAATCTTAGGCTGAATGAAAGCTGGGTAAAAGATGAGATTAAGAAGGAAATCACCAAATTTTTGGACCAAAATGATAATGAAGACACAAATTATCAAAACCTGTGGGATACTGCAAAGGCAGTCCTAAGAGGGAAATTTATAGCATTGGAAGCCTTCATTAAGAAAACAGAAAAAGAGGAAGCCAACAGCTCAATTGCTTAATCATCTCAAGCAACTAGAAAAGGAAGAACATTCCAACCCCAAACCCAGCAGAAGAAAAGAAATACCCCCAATTGGGGCACAATTAAATGAAACTGAAAACAAAAGAATCATTCAGAAGAGCGATGAGACAAAAACTTGGTTTTTTAATTTATTTTATTTATTTTTTTAAAGTTGGTTTTTTGAAAAGATTAACAAAATTGATAAACCTTTGGCTAACCTAACCAGAGATAGAAAAATAAAATCTCTAATATCATCTGTCAGAAATGATCAAGGAGAAGTAACAACAGAAACTTCAGAAATTCAAAAAATCCTCAATGATTACCACAAAAATCTCTATTCCCAGAAATATGAAAATCTGAAGGTAATGGACTAATATCTGGAAGCCCACCACCTTCCTAGACTCAACCAGAAAGAATTAGAAATCTTGAATAGGCCTATATCAATCACTGAACTAGAATCAACAATATGAAATCTTCCAAAAAAGCAAAGTCCAGGACCAGATGGCTTCACATCCGAATACTATCAAACCTTTCAAGGGGAACTAGTACCTATTTTATACAATATTTTCTAAAGCATAGAAAAAGAAGGAATACTTCCCAACACATTCTATGAAGCAAATATCACCCTGATCCCCAAACCAGGAAAGGATCCAATAAAGAAAGAAAATTATAGACCAATATCATTAATGAATATTGATGCAAAAATATTCAATAAGATCTTAGCAAACAGAATTCAACAACACATCAAACAAATTATATATCATGATCAAGTTGGTTTTATTCTAGGGTTACAGGGTTGGTTCAACATATGCAAAACTATAAATATAATACATCACATCAATAAAATAAAAAATAAAGACCATATGATTCTTTCAATTGATGCAGAAAAAGCCTTTGATAATAACCAGCATCCTTTCATGATCACAACACTTAAGAAAATAGGCATAAAAGGGACATTTCTTAAACCGATAGAGGCCACCTACAGCAATCCCCCAGCCAATATCATATTTAATAGAGTAAAATTGAAAACATTTTCACTCAGATCAGGAACAAGGCAAGGATGCCCACTTTCTATACTGCTATTCAACATAGTAATGGAAGTCTTAGCCATTGCAATCAGGCAAGAGAAGGCGATCAAGCATAGCCAAATAGGGTCAGAGGAGATCAAACTCTCACTCTTCACTGATGATATGATCTTATACCTGGAAAATCCCAGGGACTCAACTTCAAAACTCTTAGAAGTGATCAAGGAATACAGCAGCATCTCAGGATACAAAATCAATACTTACAAATAAGTAGGTTTTATATATGCCAACAATAGTCAAGCTGAAAAAACAATCAAGGACTCTATTCCTTTTGCAATAGTGCCAAAGAAGATGAAATATCTGGGAACTTACCTAACAAAGGATGTGAAAGATCTCTATAAAGAGAACTATGAAACTCTGAGAAAAGAAATAGCTGAAGATGTTAACAAATGGAAAAGCATACCATGCTCATGGCTGTGAAGAATCAACATTGTTAAAATGTTCATACTTCCCAAAGCAATCTACAGATTTAATGCAATCCCTATTAAAACACCATTGTCATTTTAAAGAACTGGAAAAAATACTACTTTATTTTAAATGGAATCAGAAAAACTCTCAAATAGGAAATACATTACTCAGAAATAAGAATGAATTAGGAGGTATCATGTTACCAGACTTTAGGCTATACTATAAATCTATAGTGATCAAACAGCATGGTATTGGCACAAAAACAGAGTGGTAGATTCATGGAACAGAATAGAAAATCAAGAGATGAACGCAGCTACTTATCATCATTCACTCTTTGACAAGCCTATCAAAAATATTCAGTGGGGAGAAGACAAATGGTGCTGGGTGAACTGGCTGGTGACCTGTAGAAAACTAAAACTGGACCCCCACCTTTCACCTCTAACAAAAATTCTCACTGGATAAAAGATTTAAGCTTAAGACTTGAAACTATAAAAATACTAGAAGAGAGTGCAGGGAAAACACTTGAAGAAATTGGCCTGGGAGAATATTTTATGAGGAGGACCCTTCCAGGCAATTGAAGCAACACCAAAAATACATTAGTGGGATCTGATAAAACTAAAAACCTTTTGCACAGCCAAGAGCACAGTAAGTAAAGCAAACAGACAACCTTCAGAATGAGAGAAGATTTTTTCATGTTATGCTTCCAACAAAGGTCTGATAACTAGAATCTACAGAGAACTCAAACTAATCAATAAGAAAAGAACAAATTTAACCCCATTTCTATGTGGGCAAGAGATTTGGACATAAACTTCTCTGATGAAGACAGGCACATGGTCTGCAAACACATGAAAAATGCTCATCACCCTTAATCATCAGAGAAATGCAAATCAAAACCACTTTGAGATATCATCTAATTCCAGTAAGATTAGCCCACATTATGAAATCCCTGAACTACAGATGTTGGCGTGGATGCAGAGAGAAGGGAACACTTCTATACCGCTGGTGGGAATGCAAGGTAATACGACCTTTTTGGAAAGAGGTTTGGAGAACACTCAAGGAACTAATAGTAAATCTACTGTTTGATCCTGCAATTCCTCTACTAGGTATATACCTAGATGATCAAAAATTATTTTACAATAAAGACATTTGCACCAGAATGTTTATTGCAGCCCAGTTCATAACAGCCAAGACATGGAAATAGCCCAAGGGCCCATCAACTCAAGAATGGACTAACAAATTGTGGTATATGTACACCATGGAACACTATGCAGCCATAAAAAGATGGAGACTTCACATCTTTTGTGTTTACCTGGACAGAGCTGGAACATATTATTCTTAATAAAATATCTCAAGAATGGGGGAAAAAGTATCCAATGTACTCAATACTACTATGAAATCAATATATAATCACCTACACACTCATATGAATGGCAAAACAACTATAGTCCAGAAAGTAGAAGGGAAGAAAAGAGAGAGGGGAGCAAAGGGGGGATATGGGAGGAGGGAGGGTTTTGGGAGGGACCTCACCTAATGTCCATGATGCAATGGTACATTTCAAAGCTATTAAGAAATGAGTATATTTGTGATGGATGTGTTACTTAGTTGAATGTAAGCATTTCACATTGTCTATTGAAGCAGTACCCTGAACCTCATAAATGCATCAATGTACAAAGTTATGATTTAATAAAAAATAAAAACCACAATCAGAAATTAAAAAAAGAGATAGCACAACTGATATTATAGAAATACAAAGTGTCATCTGTAAATACTATGAAAATCTTTATGCACATAAATTTGAAAACATAGAAGAAATGGACAAATTCCTGGAAATACACAACCTCCCAAGATTCAATCAGGAAGAAATAGAACTTCTGAACAGACCAATAACAAGCAATAAGATTAAAACAGTAATAAAAAATCTTCCAACAACAAAATAGCCCTGATCTAGATGGATTCACAGCTGAATTTTACCAGACACACAGAGAAGAGCTGCTACCCATATTGCAGAAATTATTCCATAGCATGCAGAAGGAAGGAATCCTCCTCAACTCATTCTACCAAAATAGCATCACCTCATTACCAAAACCCAGGAAAGGAAACAACAACAACAATAAAAAAGAAATACTACATGGAACTTATATCAAAATTATAAAAGTCATATATGACCAACCCACAGCCAACATCATACAGAATGGCTAAAAGTTGAAAGCATTCTCCCTAAGAACTGGAACAAGACAAGTGTGCCCACCCTCACCATTCCTGTTCAACATAGTGCCAGAAGTCCTATCCAGAGCAATCAGACAACAGAAAGAAATAAAGGATATCCAATTCAAGAAAGAGGAGATCAAACTATTTCTTTTTGTCAACAATATGATCTTATATCTAGAAAACCCCAAGGACTCTACAAAGAAACTCTTGGAATTGAAACATAAATTCAGCAAAGTCTCAGGTTACAAAACCATTGTACAGAAATCAGTAGCATTTCTATACATAAATAATAGTCAAGTTGAGAGTCAAATCAAAGACCTGATACTATTCACAATAACTACATAGAAAATAAGATATCTAGGTATATACTTAACCAAGCAGGTAAAAGATCTTTACAAAGAGAACTATGGAACACCAAAGAAAAAAAGTGCTGATAAACAAATGGAAAAATGTCTCATGCTCATGAATCAGTAGAATCAATATTATTAAAATCTCCATGCTACCCAATGTGATTTACAAACTCAATGCAATTCCCATCAAAATACCAACATCATAGTTCAAATACCTATAAATAATAATTCTACACTTCATTTGGAACCAGAAAAAAGCTGAAATAGCCAAACAATCTCAAGCAAAGGGAACACATCTGGAGGCATCACTTTACCACACTTCAAACTATACTACAAAGCTGTAGTGACCCAAAAAGCATGGTATTGGTACAGAAATAGAGACATAGATCTATGGAGAACAGAGAACTCAGACATAAAACCATCTACCTAAAGTCAACCAGTCTTTAACAAAGCAGACAGCAATATGCACTGGGGAAAAGGAGCCCTATTCAGTAAATGGTGCTGGGAGAATTGGATAACCACACAAAGAAGAAACAGGATCCATATCTCTCATCACTCACAAAAAATAATTCAAGATGGATGAAAGACTTAAATATAAGGCATGAAAAACTTATTAAAGAAAAGGCTGTCAAAACTATTCTGGATATTGGTCAAGGGAAAGAATTTATGAAGAAGACTCCAATGGCAATCACAGCAACAACAAAAATAAACGTGAATAAATGTGAATTGATTAAATTAAAAGGTTTTCACACAGCTAAGGAAATAATCAACAGAGCAAACAGACAATCTACAGAATGGGAGAAAACATTCACAAGCTATACATCTTTTTTTTTTTTTTTTGAGATAAGAGTCTCAAACTGTTGCCCTGGGTAGAGTGCAGTGGCATCACAGCTCACAGCAAACTCAAACTCTTGGACTCAAGCAATTCTCTTGCCTCAGCCTCCTAAATAGCTGAGACTACAGGCACCTGCAACAACGCCCGGTCATCTTTTGATTGTAGTTGCCATTGTTGTTTGGCGAGCCAGGCTGGATTTGAACCCATAAGCTCCAGTGTATATGTCTGGTGCCCTAGACGTTTGAGCTACAGGTGCCAAGCTGCACAAACTATACATATGATAAAGGGCTAATAACCAAAATCCACAAAGAACTAAGGCAAGTCTGCAAGAAAAAAACACAATGCTATCAAAAAGTGGGCAAAATGGCTGGGTGCCTGTGGCTCAAGTGGCTAAGGCACCAGCCACATATACTTGAGTTGGTGGGTTAGAATCCAGCCCAGTCCCACCAAACAACAATGATGGCTACAACCAAAAAGTAGCTGGGCATTGTGGAGGGCTCCTGTAGTCCCAGCTACTTGGGAGGTGGAGACAGGAGAATCCCTTGAGCCCAGGAGTTGGAGGTTGCTGAGCTGTGATGCTACGGCACTCTACCCAGGATGACAGCTTGAGGCTCTGTCTCCAAAAAAAAAAAAAAAAAAGTGGGCAAAAAATGTGAACAGAAGCTTTTCAAAAGACAATAGACAAATGGTGAATAAACCTGTGAAATAATGCTCAACATTCCTAATCATCATGGGAATGCAAATTAAAACCACAATGAGATATTACCTTACTCCAGTTAGAAAAGGTCTTATTAAAAAGTCCAAAAACAATACATGCTAGCATGCATGCAGAGAGAAATTAAGGCTTATACACTCTTGGTGGGACTGCAAATCAGTCCAACCTTTATGGGAAACGATATGGAGATTCTTCAAAGAACTAAAAGTAGAGCAATCATTTCATCCAGAAATCCCACTATTGAACATTTAATAAAAGAAAAAGGAGCCATATTTATTAAAAAGACACCTGCATGTGAATGTTTATTGTAGCACTATTCACAAAAATGCAAAAATGTAGAATCAACCCAAGTGCCTGTCAATTCATTAGTGGCTTAACAAAATGTGGCATATGTTTACAATGGAATATTACTCAACCATGAAGATAGACGGCTTTATCCCTCTTGCAACAATTTGGATGGAATTGGAGACCATTATCCTAAGTGAAGTGTCTAAACAATGGATATATAAACACTACATGTATTTGCTATTAAACTGGAACCAATTGGTGAAAACACATGTTCACAGAAGAAAGTAAAACTCAGTGGAAATCAAGCTGGGGGGAGGGTGTAGAAGGTGGTGGGTGAAAAGCTACCTAACAGGTACAATGAACACTTTCTGAATGATGGGCACACTTATAACCTTGACTCAAAAAAAAAATCAATGCATGTAATCAAAAATATTCATAGTCCTATAATATTTCAAAATAATAATAAGTACAGAAGAGTTATAGGCAATACTCAAAATTACTGCAGTAAAGCTACTCACACAAGTTTTATGGTTTTCCAGTGCATAAAAAACTATGCTTACATTAGACTGAAGTTTATTAAGTGCACAATACCATTATGTCTAAAAATATATAAATATCATAGTTAAAAATACTTTATTGCTAAAAATGTTAACATGTAAAAATTGGTAGCATTTACATATGCCAAAAATAAACAATCTGGAGAAGAAATCAAGAAAGCAATTCCATTTACAATAGCTACAGAAAATACAAAATACATAGCAATCAATTTAACCAAAGAAATGAAAGATCTAGACAAGGAAAGCTGCATAATATTGATGAAAGAAACTGAATAGGACACAAAAAAGGGACAAGATATTCCATGCTTGTAGACTGAAAGAAAAAATATTGTGGGGACTGCTGCTAGCTTTTTACAGAAGCTCCCATCCAGAAGGAGGCTTAAAGGACAGAAGTTTAGCAAGGGAGCTGATGGTTTGGAGCAGAGCCAAGAGAGAAGATTGACGAGCGCACTTCAACCTTCCCAAGGCAAGCTGCAACCCCAAAAATACAACCAAAAGCACAGACTTCAATCAAGAGTAACTGAATCACTAGGGTAGGAAGGAGACCAGCTGAAAATAAGACAGAGCCACTTAGCCTCACCACACCAAGCAGGTCCCCAGTCTCGCAGGCCGTAACACCATACGGGTCCTTGACAAACTTCAAGGGGAAAAGTCAAATGGGGTAAAATAAACATGGGGCGGAATCAGTGGAAAAGCTCTGGTAATATGAATAACCAGAGTAGATCAACCCCCCCAAGAAAGGATGTGGCTGGTGATATGAATAACCAGAGTAAGTCAACACCCCCAAGAAAGGATGTGGCAGATGAAACTGAAGATCCCCTTTATAAACAAATGGCTGAGATGTCAGAAATTGAATTCAGAATTTGGATCACAAATAAGATAAACAGAATAGAAGAAAAGATAGAAGTAGAAATTCAAGGACCATTCCAAAAGTTCACTCAAGAATTCAACGAATTCAAAGACAAAACCACCAAAGATTTTGAAACATTAAGACAAGAAATTGTAGCCCTCAAAGATGTGAAAAATATGGTAGAATCTCTTGGTAACAGAGAGCAGGAGGCAGAAGAAAGGATCTCAGATGTAGAAGACAAAGCTTCTGAATATGTCCAAACATCCAAAGAGAATCAGAAATGGAAAGCAAAGATCATTCTCTCAGAGAGCTCTGGAATAATTCGGAGAAAACTAATATTCACCTTATAGGAATCCGTGAAGGCAACGAAGTAGCTTCGCAAAACACAGAAGCTCTTCTTTATGAAATTATGGAAGAGAACTTTCCAGATATGGCAAGAGATCCTGAAATTCAGATTTCAGATAGCTTCAGAACCCCAGCATGACTCAACCCAAATAAGACACCCCCCAGACACATCATAATTAACTTCACCAAAGTTAATATGAAAGAGAAAATCTTGAAAGCAGCAAGACATAAGAAAATCATAACCTACAAAGGGAAGAATATTAGAATAACTGCAGATCTCTCTGCCGAAAACTTTCAGGCAAGAAGAGGGTGGTCATCGACATTTAATCTCTTAAAACAAAATAACTTTCAGCCCAGGATCCTGTACCCAGCTAAACTGAGTTTCATTTATGATGGAGAAATTAAATACTTTAATGACACCCATGTATTGAAGAAATTTGCCATAACTAAACCAGCTCTCCTGGATATTCTCAGACCTATTCTCCATAATGACCCATGCAATCCTCCACCACAAAAGTAAACTAACTTAGAAACTATTGATCAAACTCCAACTTCTACAGTGGTGAAAGGATTAAAAACATCCACTGGACTTTCGAAAGCCCTCAGAATGGGAGAAGATATTTGCTGGCTATGTCTCCGACAAAGGTTTAATAACCAGAATCCACAGAGAGCTCAAATGTATTAGCAAGAAGAAAACAAGTGATCCCATCTCAGGGTGGGCAAGAGACTTGAATAGAAATTTCTCTAAAGAAGATAGGCGCATGGCCTACAGACATAGGAAAAAATGCTCTCCATCTTTAATCATCAGAGAAATTCAAATCAAAACTACTTTGAGGTACCACCGAACCCCAGTAAGATTAGCCCATATCACAAAATCCCAAAACCAGAGATGTTGGCGTGGGTGTGGAGAAAAGGGAACACTTCTACACTGCTGGTGGGAATGCAAATTAATTCATTCCTTTTGGAAAGACATCTGGAGAACACTGAGAGAAATAAAAATTGACCTGCCATTTGATCCTGCAATTCCTTGATTAGGTATATATCCAGAAGACCAAAAATCGAATTACAACAAAGATATTTGTATCAGAATGTTTATTGCAGCCCAATTCAAAATTGCTAGGTCATGGAAGAAGCCTAAATGCCCATCGACCCACAAATGGATCAATAAATTGTGGTATATGTACACCATGGAATACTATGTAGCCCTAAAGAAGGATGGAGACTTTACCTCCTTCATGTTTACATGGATGGAATTGGAAAATGTTCTTCTTAGCAAAGTATCTCAGGAATGGAAGAAAAAGTATCCAATGTGCATAGCCCTATTTTGAAATTAATTCATAGCTTTTATAGGAATGTCATAACCTAATTATAGCCTTAGAATATGGGAAGGGGGGGGGAGAGGGGAGGTGAGGGGGGTGGATAGGGGGATGGAGGGTGATTGGTGGGGTCACCTATATGGTTTATCTTACAAGGGTACAAATGAATCTTTCTAAAAGCAGAGTACGAATGTCTTAACTTAATGACTAAGAGAATGACATGAAGGTTATGTTAACCAGTTTGATGAGTATATGTAAATGTATAAAATATATATGAAAACAGCACACTGTACCCCATGATTGCATTAATGTACATAGTTATGCTATACGAAAAAATTAAAAAATGAAAAAAAGAAAAAATACTGTGAAAATGACAATATTACCCAAAGCAATTTACATACTCAATGCAACCTATTGCAAAAAACTAATGACATTCTTCTCAGAAACTGAAAAGCAATCCTAAAATTTATATGGAACCACGAAAGACCCCAAATAGTCAAAGCAATCCCAAGTGAAAAGAACAAAGCTGGAAACATCACACTACCTGACTTCAAAATGTACTACAAAGCTATAGTAATCAAATCAGCATAGTAGTGGCATAAAATCAGACACATAAACCAATGGTACACAATGGAGAACTTAGAAACAAATGCACACATTTACAGCCAACTTATTTTCAACAAAGGTAGCAAGAACATACAATGGGAAAAAGACAGTCTTGTCAATAAATGGTGCTGAAAAACTGGGTAAACCTAGGCAGAAAAATAAAACTAGACTCCTATCCCTCATCATATACAAAAATCAAATTAAAATGGATTAAAGACTTACATATAAGACCTGAAACTATGAAACTACTAGTAGAAAACATTGGGGATATGCTCCAGGACATTGGTCTTGGTAAAGGTTCTTTTGTGTAAGACCTTCAGAGCACATGCAACAAAAGCAAAAGTACACATACTAGATCAAGCTAAAAACTTCTGCACAGCAAAGAAAACAATAAACAAAGTCAAGAAATAATCTATACAATGAGAGCCATCTGACAAGGGATTAATAACCAGAACATACTAGGAGCCTGAATAACTTAATAGCAAAAAGAAAAACAGAACAAAAAGACCCAAATAATCTGATTTTAAAAATGGACAGAAGATCTGATTGACCTGATTGACCCTCCTCAAAAGAAGACATAAAAATGACCAGCATGGGATTCTGGGAAGATGGCCGACTGGTAGCAACCCTGGTCAGAGGCTCCTGAACAAAGGAAGAAAAACTGGTTGGAATCAGAATCTATGAAGTCAAAGAC